>NC_057801.1:572331793-572524031 GCF_018294505.1 Triticum aestivum
GACCGGTCCGAGCGAGATGCGAATTAGGGCAAGGCCGGGGCGGCAAGAGGCACGGGCGCACGCACCTCGGGCTGCGGCGGGTCCTCCCCGTCGTCGGCGGGCTCGCTCTCGAGGAAGGCCATGAAGTCGCCGAGGGGCATGGAGAGGTTGTCCTCGGCGCCGCCGAAGCCCCCGTCGTCGAAATCCATCGCCGGTTCCTCCGCCATCATCCGCCGCGGCGCGATTCGATCATGCAATTCGCCGCGGGAGGCTTTTTCTCCGCCGGACGAGCCCGAGGCCGCTTTCTCTCTCACCCTCGTTTTTAATCGTGGCGGGGGTGGGGGGCGGCTGCGCTGCGGTGCGCGGTGGGCTGATGAGAGGGGGAGATGCCGTCCGCGTCGAAGTGGTGGAAAAGAGGAGGAGGCGAAGGGGAAAAATTCGTTCCGGGTTGGGGGATTTTTAAAAGCGAGCCCGACGAAAGGGTCGGCGCGTCGAGGGTGGGGGTTTGGGAAGGAAAAAGTCTAAAATAAACCTTTAATTTGTACTCATAGTCTGAATTGAACCTTGAACTTAAAATCCCTGAAATTAGCACCCTCCCAGTCTATCCCGGGTGATTTTTGCTAACTGGTTATTTGGCGCACCATGAAAAGACGATCCCGACCAGGATCACGCACTACTCTCACTAATTAGAAGGGTCCATGCGTCATAATCCTCTTCCTCTTTTTCTGGGTCTCTCTTTGAATGTGTGCAGCAGAAACTAGCTTGCTAGCACGAAGCATTATCTACCAGTAGCAGCAACTAGCACACGGCACACAGCAGTAGCTAGCAGCACTAGCTAGTTCAGCGTGTAATATAGCGACGGGGACGACGGTGCGCATCCATCGGGGAGATGAGCAGCAGCCGCACGAGGATGTTAGCGAGCGCACCGGCTGCCGCGGTCAGGCCGCGGTGGGAGGTCACTCGTGGCCGTGGTCTGTTGCGTGGCACTAGCGAGCTTGAAGCGGTCACGTCCTGTCCCCGACGCGCGACCTCGGAGCGGATGCGGGGACTGAGCCATGGACGAGACGATGCACAACTGTCAGGGAGGAGGGCATCAATCGCACGAGGAGGTCGACGGGCGCGCCGGCCGACGCGCATGGGGATGCAGCAGGAGGTCGCTGGTGGCCGTGACCTTCTGCGTGGTGCAAGAGAGCTTGGGGCGTCCTCTTGCCGCCTCTGGCGCGCGAGTTCTGAGCAGATGCGGGGCCTGGGTCGAGGGCGACGGGCCGATGGCGAACAGGGTCGGCGAGGTGGAGAAGAGACCGGAGCCGGCGACCTGGAGTTGATGGGGACGGGGACGAGGCCTCTCTCTGTACATCGAGGGGGGATATGGCAACGAGGTGGATCTACAGAGAAGATGGATCTGTTGGAGAGAGTGCCGGGAAGACGAATATGACATGTGCTCCCACTAGTTTGTGTGATTAGTGTGTGAACCTGGTCGGGACCGTCCTTTCCCCGGTGTCCCAAACAGTTATTTAGCAAAATCAGCCGGGACAAACCGGGATTATAGAGTACATGGTGCAAGTTTCAGGGATTTAAAGGTCAGGGTTCAATTCAGACTATAAGTACGACTTTAAGGTTTGTTTTAGACTTTTCTCGTTTGGGAATGGCCGAGCACAGGCCGGACTCGGGTTTGTGGGGGGTGGAGTAATTTCGCGGCATGTGCACCACGCGGTGGACGGACGGAGCCGCGGACCGGACCCCGGTTGGCTGGCTGGCTCTGGACTCTGGAGCCAGGGACTCTGGCTCGGTTTTTGGAGCCGAGGGCCGTCCCGTCCAGCTTTCGGGGTCGTCGTCGTGGGTCGGGTCCCGGGGCCGTGTGCCACACGGAACCGTGCGGCGGGCGCAGCTTTTTGCAGGACAGCCCCGGGAGTACGTGTATATTCGACTCGTGGATTGAAATGAAATGATGGAACTGGGATTGGGCGTCCATATCCATTGTTGCGAAATGGGAGACAGTGGTAGCACGTTGTTGTTTAAGAAACACGTGATGATCATAGTAGGATAAAGTCCGCCCTAATGCTCAATCTCATGATAGTTTTAAAAGCAACTCCGACACGATGACCCATTACGTCTGGCTTCTTTCTTGTCTGATCTTAGATTTCACTGTTAGGAAATAGGGCATTACCGTCGCGGTTCGTTTGGATCACCGCGGACGAACGTAACGGTTCAATGCGTCGATCCATTCCCAAATCGCATCCGTTTGACGTCTGCGCGGACCCATTTTCAGCCTAATTTTGTGCGTGAAATGCGTCGGCGCGTCCGCGCCACACGTTCTTTCGGTGTCTGACGCGTCCCCACCTGGCGGTCGGCCAACCACCTCCCGCGTCTTTATTAATGGCGTTGGACGACCGTGGGCCCACGCATCAGTGACGGCGGGCTTCCTTTTTTATCCGAGCATGTGGGGGGCGTCCTCGTCCTCTTCCAGACGCCCATCCCTATCTAGCCACCCACTGCTCCCCCGTCGGCGACAACCCTAGCCACCATGGGGTTCTTCTCCGGCAAAAACAAGGCCTACGCCAGCCCTTCGCGCGCGCTCCCCCTTCCTCCATCGTTGTCTTCCAGCCGGCCACAACAGAGCATCAGCGTCCCATTGCACCAGGCGAAGTGCCGCACTGGGAGCACGCATCCCCTCCCTACCCCAATGTGACGTTGCCACGCGACTGACGCTTGGATCCGGGGAGGATCCCAGTGTCAGCGGTGATGTGGTCGGCCCAGGCGCACGCGGAGGAGGTGCGGCGCCGGCGGTAGCTGCTGACGCCGGAGCAGCGCCGCGACCCCGCCTACGCGACAGACTCTCCTCATTGGGAGGTCTGGTTCGCGTTCGAGCACGAGGAGGCCAGGAGGCGTGGTGTCCGCGATGTGGATGTTGACACCCCGCTGCCCCACGTCGTGCTTGCCGAGGACCAGGGGGCGGGGGGCGCCTACCAGGCGGCGCTGGCGGCTATCATCTGTGAAAGCAAGGAGGAGGAGCGGCTCAAGGATGAGGAAGAGAAGGTGGTGTACCAGCCGCGAACGACGCGAGGCAATGGCACTCTCCGTTACCGGCGACTGCGTCGTGCCGTCGTCCCCAGTCAAGGCTGAGCCGGCATCGACCCCCCTCAAGCCCGGGCACTACACGTGGGACGAGTACGGGCGCGAGTGGGTCAGCGCGCCACCCGTCTGATTAGGCGTGATGCCGACCTAGGAGCAAATGTACCTGGAGCAATGGCGGCAACGCAGACTGGCGGAGGAGCGCCGTGAGGGCAAGCAGCTGGAGCGCGAGGCGGAGGAGGAGGAGTGCCTAGGGCGGGGTGAAGCAGCCCAGCCGGCGGCGACACAGCCAGCGACGGAGGACGTTGCCAGAGCCTAGAATACGACGTTCCCCTGGGTTGGCCCGGCGCCGATGCTCATCGACCTCGCCGGGCCCAACAACGATGAGGACGCCTAGGGCAATGCGCCTCCTGATTTTTAATTTTATTTAATGTTTTACTTAATGTAAAGTGGACGTGTGGGCTTTTGTCGGCCTTTGTGACCGGCATTAATGTTTAATTATCATTTTTTATTTTCAAAATATGTGTGTTATTATTATTTTTCCGCGGCATCTAAAAAATGGGCCAGGCTAGCGTTGGGCTCAAGCGCCGACCCAAACACGAAAGTTGACATGGGTGTCCGCCGGGCCAACCCAAGCGGACAAAAGGTGGCCGTCCATTTGGGTCGCCCGGTTGGAGTTGCTCTAAGTTTGTACCATACGCTAAGGGCATGTCGGGACTTTTTATCCTATCGGTCCGCGGAGCGGTTCGGGCGTCCGCTTTCCTTTAAATCGGAATCAAACCAAGGGCTTGCGAGAGGCCGCAACGCCGCCACGTAGGACTCTGACACCCTTGGCCACTTAAATTCCTCTCCCGGTCCCATTGCCTTCCCATCCGCCCTGCTCTCCCTTGTTTCGCATCCGCGCCATCCTGCTTCAATGCCGTCGTTGTACCTCTTCGGCCGCACCACAGGCATTGCTAGACGTCCGCAACCACCACCCAAACATGCGCTCGTCTTGTACTATGGCTTCGTCCACCCAAGAACTTAAGCAAAGTTTGTAAAGTTGATTTTTAAAAAATATATATATGCACTACGTTATGAACTTAAGCAAAGTTTGTAATGATATATGTTCAACATTCTAGATGTAAATATTTTTCTGTACAAACTTGGTCAAAATGTATGAGGTTTAATTTTTAAAAGAAAATTATATGCACTAAATTATGAAACAGTGGACTATAAAATATGTATTGAAGTGCATTGAATACTTTGGGAGTTGATAATCAATGTGACGACGGATATCGTGGTCGGATGCTTTACCAATTATAGGCTGCAATGCGTTACTAATCGTACCAGAACATCAAGTGTACGGGTCATTCGCATTTACCCTGGTATATAAAGTTACATTCTTAGTAGTTGTGACTAATTGCTTAGTTGTTGCCTTTATTGCTTAGTTGGGAGTATCCGAAAAAGAAAGAGTCGATATTCTTCATAGATATTTAAGACAAAACGTCCTAGTTATGTGCAGTAAATGCGATTAGACTGCTCACAGTGGAGTAATTTAGCCAGTAACGTAATGTATCCCGAGGTAAATTTGCCTAAGTGGTAGTAATGAGCTAACGAGGTTCCAAAATGAGTCTACAAGCTAATAAATGAAGTCATCCGTAACACTAATACTATAATACTTTACACCATGAAGATAACATTTCGAAAATGAGTCTACAATCTAATAAATGAAGCCATCTATAACACTACTATTAATGATACTTTACACTATGAAGGTACTCCTTACTTGTATAACTTACTCCTTCCTGTATAACATAGCATTTTTGAATTGGAGCGGTGTCCGATTTGGATGCCGCCCTTGTGCGATGAAGAGCGGGTTGCAGGGTCCGGCTTGTCATGAAGGAGTGTATCCGTTGGCGCCGTCGGGCCGTTGATGCAGAGACAGAGCGTCAGAGCATGACCTCCATCTGTTGCCCGTACTCATTGTCATAGAGTACACCGGGTCTTGCGTCACAAGTTGTTGCTGCAACGGCTGGTCCTCCTCGTCGTCAAAGGAGATGACGGTCTCCTCCTTCACCGAGGCGTCAATCAAGATGAGGACGAAGGCCCAGGAGTGTGAGGGCGGCGTCGCCACGACCCTCCGGAGCCCGTTGCCCATGACTTGCCCATCGACGGAGTTGTAGACGAAGATGGGAGGTGCTGAGCGATGCGGTGAGTGTGATGTGGATGGCGCCGAAGCATGGCTTATATAGTCTTGACCTGGGCATGCGAACGGACTATCAGCCACTTCAATGCGGCGCAGCAACTGAAGTTGGCTCCTCAAGAATCCGCGCTCGCATTGAAGCGGCGGCTCCCGAGAGGTCGCGTCTGTCGGCGCCGCGGCGGGAGTTGATTCCTCAAGAAGTTGTGTCTGCATTGAAGCGACGACTCCCGAGAGGTTCCATCGGTCGGCGTAGCGGTCGGAGTTGGTTCCTCGAGAAGCTGCGTCCGCGTTGAAGCGTCGCCCTCCCGTTCAGTCACATTAGTGACATCAATGTCGGCCTTTGCATGCTTAGGGCCGACATTTATGCGGAGCAGGAAGCAGTCCGTGCATCGAACTGAAAACACGAAAGAGGGGGTGGGATTTTTAGGTGGGTCGGGTTAGACAGACTCGGACATTGTAGAGGTAGAGACGCCCGCAAAGCCCCTCCCCTTTTGTCTCCGATTTTGCGAGAGAAAAAATCCGTCCGAACTACTTATCAGACCGATGTAGGACTGTTTTGGATGGCAAAACACATCCTGACCGCTCGGTCCGACAGCCACGGGTCCGCGTTGAAGATGTCCTTTTACCGTCGCTCGCAAATAGCAATTAACTCAATTGGCATGGGGTGGGTGCAAGAAGGGGAGGAATCCGCATTCCCAATCCCGCCCGACGGCTCACAGTGCAGTTTGAGAGCATCTCCAGCCGTTGCCCCCCAGACGGCTCGAAAAATCGCCGCCTCAGGGCGAACCGGCGCTAAAATCGGCCTGGGGGCAATCGGGTTCCCAGCCGACGCCCTCAGGGTCGGCCCCAGGCGCCTGGTTTTAAATTTTTTAAACATTTATTTGTCTAAAATTCGGCGAACGGGACAAATATTCGGCGAAACAGTACATTATTTCAGCGAATTGAAATAGTTTTTTCATAGATAAAATACTTAAAAAAACAAACAGGCCGCGACTACAGGCCGAGTAACGCGCTAAGAGAGGCGAGGTCGTCGTCGTCGCCGCCGTCGTCGTCCTTCTCCTCCTTCACGCGGACGCCACTACTGGACCCCTGCCCGGGGTCGCCCTGGCGGACCGGCGGTGGCGGCGCGTTGTCATCGCTGTCATCGTCGACGACGACGACGCCTCCCTCGTCGCGGTCATGGCGCCGAGTGGCAAACTGCTCAAAGGCGCGACGCTGGCGCTCCAGCTCCGTCCGCGCCTAGTTTTCGCGCGCCCACTTCAAGACCGCCGCATCGTCGAGCCCTGGCTCCGCCTTCGCGGCGGCGAGCCCTGGCTCCATCTTCACGACGGCGAGCCCCGGCTCCATCTTCGGCTTGACGAAGCGGGAAGAAGCCGAGGAGGAGTCGCGCCCGCCCTCGTTGATGACGATGCCGGCGTTGCGGGTTCGCCGGCCGAGCGGCGTCTTCGCGGTCTCCGCGGGCTCGGCCTTTACGCCGAGCAATGCCGACGAGCCGGAGTAGCGGGAGGAGGAAGAAGGGGAGCCGGCCCGACGCGACATCCATTGGCCGTCGCTCTGGCGGGGGACCGGGGCGGCAGGGTACGTCAATGGCTGGTCGTTGCCGCCCTCGAGGTGCTCCAGGACGGCGTGGAGAGTGCGACCGGGGGCGCCCCACCACAGACGGCGGCCCTCGCTATTCTTGGTCCCCCGCACCACCGGCGCCCCGTTGGTGGAGGCCAGTCGCTGCGCCTACAAGTGTTGGAAGTACGCCGCCCAATCCTCGTGGTTGTCAGCAGCGTACTGTGGGAGGGCCCGCTGCTCCTCCGTCAGCGACTCCTGCACGCGGGCGACCTCGTCGACGAAGTAGTCGGCACGCACCGTGACGTCTGGCAACAGGGGAATGGGGACGCCACCGGCGCCAAGCTTCCACCGCCCCGACGCGCGCATGTCCGGAGGCGCCGGGGCGTTGGCCTTGAACACCAGGTAGGCCTCCCACTCGTGCAACAAGCGGCGGCTGAAGCCATTGGCCGCCGCTCCATCGTCGAGGAACCTCTTGATGAGTCATGTACCTAGGGTAGGGTCACAAACCTGTCTTAAGTACCCTTCCCAAGGACACCCTCAGAAGAAACTGCCTTCCAGTCGACCAAGAGAGACTTCACTCGACGGACTCGAAGGACTCGACCATGAAGACTCACTCGACCACCAGGAGATCAAGAGCCACTCTGCATCCAAACGGTCTGTAATTAAGTAGTCTTTATGGCATTTAGGACACTTTATGTAAGGCGTTACCAGTAACGCCTAGCCTTAATATACTTTAAACCATGCATAACTGAGGGCCGGAGGGGTCTGGCAGACACTATATAAGCCACCCCCCTCCTCAGTAGAAGGGGTTCGCACTCCTGTAATCTATACACACATAATCCAGTCGACCGCCTCCGGGCTCCGAGACGTAGGGCTGTTACTTCCTCTGAGAAGGGCCTGAACTCGTACATCCCTTGTCCTTACAACTGCTCCATAGCTAGGATCTTGCCTCTCCATACCTACCCCCATTCTACTGTCAGACTTAGAACCACGACAGTTGGCGCCCACCGTGGGGCAGGTGTCTTAGCGATTTTTGGAGAAGTTGCAACTGTTCCGATTGCCTTCATCATGGTTTCTGGTGGAGTTTTGGTCGAGGGCCGCGAGATCCGTCTCGGCGCGCTCACCTTCATCACCGACGACTCCGCTTGGCTTCAGGAGGCTCCACTCGACATCGACGCACTCCCCGTCCGCGGTGCGATGCATTTTCGGGCGTGTGTTCGCGGTGCTCTGCTGCGGCAACCGTCGACTCCTTATCGGTCGACTGCCCTGTCGTCCTCCCTCCCTGTCTCCCGCCAGCGCAAGCGCTCTGGTCGGTCGAGGCTCCAGCGGTGGGTGAGACACGCGGTGGCTCGCCAGTCGGCCACCACCCAAGTCACGGCAATCGAGCCCAACGAATCCCTCTACGGCCTGTTCGATCTGTCGACTGGCTCCGTAGAGACCGCATCCGAGTGCGACAACAGCGATCCGGCGGCGGAGGTCTTGATGGTCAACGGGCCTCGTAGCCCTCCCGGCTTCCCCCGCGATAACGGGATGGACGGTGGAGGCGACCCTGCTCAAGCCCATGAGGAATATCAACCCGAGCCACTTAATTCCATGCAAAGGGAAGAACTTCGCCGCAGGAACATGGATGCCCTGCATACTCCCATCGCGGGAGAAACCCCCAAGGCTCACGCCTTGGAGGAGGCATGTTTGGCCAACTTGGCTGAACGCACTTGTCTGGAGAACCTCCAGCGAGCACTCGATGAGCGCGCGCGGCAATGAGTACCCGACTCCAGTCGACGTCAACTCTTCCCGCAGCCGACTCAGGTATATCGAACCCCGATTCAGAATTTAGCAGCTGCAGCCCGTATAGCAGAGT
Source organism: Triticum aestivum (assembly GCF_018294505.1). Taxonomy (NCBI): domain Eukaryota; kingdom Viridiplantae; phylum Streptophyta; class Magnoliopsida; order Poales; family Poaceae; genus Triticum; species Triticum aestivum. Next base: position 572,340,448 of record NC_057801.1, read on the forward strand.
CAATTCAGCCCTCTCAGTCGGAGGCTGGCAGAGGCTTGATGCAGATTAGGGATTTGCTCCGGGCAGCAGGAGATCAGAATTCAGCCGTGTCACAGTCACGCAACAGGATTCACAGTCGATCCTTCGCTATGAATACGGTTCAGTCGGCTCACAGCCCTAGATCGCCTCCGCGACGTGAAGGACGCGAGAATCGACGTGACCAATATGGTGACCGATACGATCGTGATGATAGGCGTCGAGTGCCCACTCCTCCCCCAAGAGGTGGGTCTTACGCTCATCGGCAGCAAGATGACAGGCGCCAACTCAGTGTGGGGCGAAGAGCTCCGGTCGACCCCAGGGAACCAGGCTTTGACTCGCGATCCATCATCGTGCAAGGCCTGGTCGATCGGAACAGGGCTCATCGAGGTGGCCACGACAGAGATGCGCCCACTAGCAGCCGAGTACATGTTTCAGGTCCAGAATGTTTCAGCATGGCTATCAAAGCCGCGGTGATTCCCCCCAACTTCAGGTTGGCGACTGGAGTAAGTAAGTTCACCGGTGAGTCTAAGCCTGAAACTTGGCTTGAAGCCTACCGAGTGGCGGTACAGATTGGCGGCGGAAATGATGAAGTGGCTATGAAGCATTTACCACTCATGTTGGAAGGTTCGGCCAGGGCGTGGTTGAATCAGTTAGCTCCAAGCAGCATTTACACTTGGGAAGATCTTTCCCGAGTGTTCGTCAGGACATTTGAGGGAACCTGCAAGCGACCAGCTGGATTGACAGAGCTGCAAGTCTGCGTGCAGAAGTCGAATGAAACCTTAAGAGATTACATTCAGAGATGGATTACTTTGCATCATACCGTGGAGAACGTGTCTGATCATCAGGCAGTCTGTGCTTTCAAGGATGATGTTAAGAATAGAGAGTTAAGTTTGAAGTTTGGGCAGACTGGAGATATGACCTTGAGTCGAATGATGGAAATTGCCACCAAGTATGCCAATGGTGAAGAGGAGGACCGACTCCGGAGCGGCAAGTACAAGCCGAGTCAGTCGGAGAAAAGAAACTCCAGTCGGAAGCAGAAGCGGAAGGCCGAGCCAGCGGCTCCTGGAGAGGCTCTGGCCGTTACTCAGGGCAAGTTCAAAGGAAAACCCAAAGGATCCTGGAACCTCAAGAAGGTGAAGGATAAAGAAGGAAATGACGTGATGGATCTGCCGTGTCACATCCACACGAAGAAAGACGAAGAGGGTAATTTCATCTACCCGAAGCATACCACTCGCCAGTGCCGGCTCTTGATCCAGCAGTTCCAAGGAAAACAGCCCAAGGACAAGGAAAAGGAGTCGGACAAAGCTGGGGACAAGGAGGACAGTGATGGAGGATATCCTCATGTCAATTCCACTCTGATGATCTTTGCTGATGTGGAAAGCAAAAGCCGATTGAAGGTTATCAACCGAGAGGTCAATATGGTCGCCCCGGCGACGCCAAGTTATCTGAGATGGTCCCAAACTCCCATTACATTCGACCAGTCCGATCACCCGACTCATATAGCCACTCCTGGGAGGCAAGCTTTGGTGGTTGACCCGGTCGTTGAGGGCACTCGACTGATGAAGGTGCTAATGGATGGTGGTAGCGGACTGAACATATCGTATGCGGAGACACTAAAAGGAATGGGCATTCCGATGTCCAGACTGAGCGCCAGCAACATGAGTTTTCATGGAGTTATACCTGGAAAGAAGGCTGAGTCACTCGGCCAAATAGCTCTGGACGTGGTGTTCGGTGACTCGAAGCATTTCCGCAAGGAGAAGCTGACATTTGAAGTCGTGGATTTTTAGAGCGCTTACCACGCCATTTTGGGGCGACCAGCTTACGCACGGTTCATGGCTCGACCATGTTACGTGTACCTCAAACTGAAGATGCCCGGCCCCAAGGGTGTGATCACTATCACTGGCAATCGGAAGAAGGCAGAAGAGTGTTTTCAGAAAGGCTCGAAAATTGCCGATTCCCAGATAACGATGGTAGAGCTGGAGGGGTACAAGAAGAATGCAGACCCGAGTTATTTGTTGCGGGCTAAGAAGCCTGCCACAGAATCAGCATTTCAGTCGTCCGGTGAGAGAAAGCCTGTTCACATTCACCCGACCGACCCCAATGCAGCTCCGACCCATATTTCCACAACACTCGACCCTAAATAGGAAGAAGCTCTCATCCAGTTCCTCCGTGAGAACTGGGACATCTTTGCATGGAAGCCTGCTGACATGCCGGGTGTTCCCAGGGGGCTGGCTGAGCATCGCCTTAGAGTCGACTCAACAGCAAAACCAGTCAAAGAACATCTTCGACGGTCCGCCGTCCAGAAGAGAAAAGCCATTGGTGAGGAGGTGGCTTGACTATTGGCGGCAGAGTTTATCCGAGAGATATACCACTCCGAGTGGCTCGCCAATGTCGTCATGGTTCCCAAGAAGGACAAGTCACTCCGCATGTGCATTGATTTCAAACACATCAATCGGGCCTGCCCGAAAGATCATTTTCCTCTCCCTCGCATCGATCAAATTGTCGACTCGACTGCGGGATGTGAGAGATTGTCTTTTCTAGACGCCTATTCCGGGTACCATCAGATCCGTCTGTATGGACCAGATGAGATCAAAACAGCTTTTATCACTCCATTCGGGTGCTTCTGCTATGTCACCATGCCATTCGGCCTCAAGAATGCCGGAGCCACATTCATGAGGATGATTCAGAAGTGTTTACTCACTCAAATCAGTCGGTACGTTGAAGCGTACATGGATGATATTGTGGTCAAATCACGAAAGGGTTCCGACCTGTTGACTGACCTCGCTGAAACATTTGCCAATCTCAGGAGGTATGATATCAAGCTCAATCCATCAAAGTGCACATTCGGAGTTCCTGGTGGAAAGTTACTCGGTTTTCTTATTTCCGAACGAGGAATTGACGCTAACCCAGAAAAAGTTGGCACTATACTCCGAATGAAACGCCCTGTGTGGGTGCACGATGTCCAGAAGCTTACCGGATGCTTGGCCGCATTAAGTAGATTCATCTCTCGACTCGGTGAAAAGGCATTGCCTCTTTACCAACTGATGAAGAAGGCAGACAAGTTCGAGTGGACTCCAGAAGCTGATGCAGCGTTTGCCGAGCTAAAAGCTCTGCTCTCCACCCAGCCGGTGCTTGCTGCTCCAATCAGCAAAGAGCCTATGTTGCTTTATATTGCAGCCACAGGACAAGTCGTCAGTACAGTGCTTACGGTCGAGCGGGAAGAAGAAGGGAAAGCCTTCAAAGTTCAGCGCCCAGTGTATTATCTTTCTGAAGTTTTGACTCCATCAAAGCAAAGATATCCTCATTATCAGAAGCTTGTGTATGGGATCTACATGACCACAAAGAAGGTTGATCATTATTTCTCTGATCATTCCATTACAGTCGTTAGCGACGCTCCACTTTCAGAGATTCTGCACAACAAAGATGCAACTGGTCGAGTGGCGAAATGGGCGATTGAACTCCTTCCCCTTGATATCAAGTTTGAGGCAAAGAAAGCCATTAAGTCCCAAGCAATAGCAGATTTCCTTGCCGAGTGGATCGAACAGCAGCAGTCGACTCAAGTTCACTCGGAGCATTGGACCATGTTCTTTGATGGCTCTAAGATGTTAAATGGTTCCGGTGCTGGGGTAGTCTTGGTTTCCCCCAGAGGAGATAAGCTCAGATATGTGCTCCAGATTCACTTTGATTCCTCCAACAATGAGGCAGAATACGAGGCCCTTTTGTATGGGTTGCGCATGGCCATTTCACTCGGCGTCCATCGCCTTATGGTTTATGGCGACTCAGATTTGGTGGTCAACCAAGTGATGAAGGAGTGGGACGTTAGAAGCCCAGCCATGACTGGATACTGTAATGCACTGAGGAAGCTTGAAAAGAAGTTTGAGGGGTTAGAGCTCCATCATATACCCCGACTGAAAAATCAAGCGGCTGATGATTTGGCAAAGATAGGTTCCAAGAGAGAAGCCATTCCCAGCGATGTGTTCTTGGAACATATCCATACTCCATCAGTCAAAGAAGATCCTTTTACCGAAGAAGCTCCGCAGCCTAAGAGTGCCACAGATCCAACTGAGGTTGAAGTTCCGGCAGTGGTCGACCTGGTCATGGAGGTTTTAGTGATCACTCCCGATTGGACAGTACCATATATCGCGTATATCTTGAGAAAAGAGCTCCCGGAGGATGAGGAAGAGGCTCGACAGATCGTCCGTCGACCCAAGGCCTTTACCGTGATCAAGGGGCAGCTATACAGAGAGAGCGCGACTGGAGTGGGTCAGAAGTGCATAACGCTAGAAGAAGGTCGAATAATCCTTGATGACATCCACTCGGGGACCTGTGGCCATCATGCGTCCTCTCGGACCATCGTGGCCAAAGCATACCGAGCCGGATTTTACTGGCCAAGGGCGAATGAAATGGCAAAGGAGATAGTCGACAAGTGTGAGGGATGTCAATTTTACTCCAACATGTCACGCAAGCCTGCATCAGCTCGGAAGACCATACCACTCGTCTAGCCCTTCGCAGTATGGGGACTGGATATGGTTGGTCCCTTGAGAATAGGTCGAAGCGGTTTCACACATGTACTGGTAGCAGTCGACAAGTTCACCAAGTGGATTGAGGCTAAACCCATCAAGAACCTTGACGCGGGTACTGCTGTCAGCTTCATCAGAGAACTGATATTCAGATATGGAGTCCCAGATAGCATCATCACTGACAATGGATCAAACTTCGATTCGGAGGAATTCAGGGCGTTCTGCACATCTCAGGGCACACGAGTCGACTATGCTTCAGTCGCCCATCCCCAGTCGAATGGACAAGCAGAGCGAGCCAATGGCTTGATTCTCAAAGGGTTGAAACCCCGACTGATGTGTGATCTCAAGCATGCGGCAGGAGCGTGGGTCGACGAACTTCCCTCGGTGCTTTGGGGTCTAAGGACCACGCCTAACCGGTCGACTGGAAGAACTCCATTCTTCTTGGTCTATGGAGCTGAAGCGGTCTTGCCGAGTGATCTGCTCCACAACGCTCCTCGAGTCGAGCTCTACACCGAAGCTGAAGCAGAACAAGCGCGGCAGGATGCAGTCGACCTTTTAGAGGAAGAAAGGGAGATGGCTCTGATCCAATCGACCATCTACCAACAGGACTTGCATCGCTTCCACGCCAAAAACGTGAAGAGTCGAGCCTTCCAGGAAGGGGATTTGGTTCTCCGAGTGGATCAGCAGAAACCACACAAGCTTGCTCCTTCTTGGGAAGGACCCTTCATCGTCACCAAGGTTCTCCACAATGGAGCGTACCGTCTCTACAACGTCGAGCACAACATCGACGAGCCCCGAGCTTGGAACGCGGAGTTACTCTGCCCCTTTTACACCCAAGTATTCACTCGGATGGGTTGTAATAAAAGTACTTCTGTAGTTCATGTTTCATAAGATAATAGTGTTATAATTTCCCCAATGATTGATGTCATTTTTATTTATTTAATAAAATTCCCCCTCAGTGGGTGGCTTAGCTGCGAATCCGTTTCGCCTAAGTTTGTAAAAAAAATTCCTTGCCGAGTGGAGAGCCAGCCTTCCACTCGGGGGCTTAGCTGCGAATCCGTTTCGCCTAAGTATCAATGAAATCCTACCGAGTGGTGAGCCAGCCTCCCACTCGGAGGCTTAGTTGCAGTCCAAGTACTCGCCTAAGTTCCAATAAAATCCTACTGAGTGGTGAGCCAGCCTCCCACTCGGAGGCTTAGTTGCAGTCCAAGTACTCGCCTAAGTTCCAATAAAATCCTACCGAGTGGTGAGCCAGCCTCCCACTCGGAGGCTTAGCTGCAGTCCAAGTACTAGCCTAAGTTCCAATAAAATCCTACCGAGTGGTGAGCCAGCCTTCCACTCGGGGCCTTAGCTGCAGTCCAAGTACTCGCCTAAGTTTTGAAAATCCTACCGAGTGGAGGGCCAGCCTCCCACTCAGAGGCTTAGCTGTAGTCTAAACACTCGCCTAAGTTCAAATTCAAACGTGCGCTCTGCAAGGAGGACGAGGTGCAGGTCGACTGCTACCCTCTCCTCCGAGCTACGCCACAAGTACAACATGCGCTCTGCAAGGAGGACGAGGTGCAGGTCGTCTGCTACCCTCTCCTCCGAGCTACGCCACAAGTACAACGTGCACTCTGCAAGGAGGACGAGGTGCAGGTCGACTGCTACCCTCTCCTCTGAGCTACGCCACAAGTACAACGTGCGCTTTGCAAGGAGGACGAGGTGCAGGTCGACTGCTACCCTCTCCTCCGAGCTACGCCACAAGTACAATGTGTTCTCCATAAGAAAGACGCCTTAAAAATCCTACCGAGTGGAGAGCAGACCTCCCACTCGGGGGCTTAGCTGCAGCCCAGTGCTCGCCTAAGTTTTGAAAATCCTACCGAGTGGAGAGCAAACCTCCCACTCGGAGGCTTAGCTGCAGCCCAGTGCTCGCCTAAGTTTTGAAAATCCTACCGAGTGGAGAGCAGACCTCCCACTCGAGGGCTTAGCTGTAGCCCAGTGCTCGCCTAAGTTTTGAAAATCCTACCGAGTGGAGAGCAGACCTCCCACTCGGGGGCTTAGCTGCAGTCCAGTGCTCGCCTAAGTTTTGAAAATCCTACCGAGTGGAGAGCAGACCTCCCACTCGGGGGCTTAGCTGCAGCCCCGTGCTCGCCTAAGTTTTGAAAATCCTACCGAGTGGAGAGCAGACCTCCCACTCGGAGGCTTAGCTGCAGCCCAGTGTCTGCCTAAGTGAATTGGGGAACAAGTCGATTGCAATAAGCACCTCGCTTTAACCTGCAAAAGATACCTCAAACCAAATGCAAGCATATTTAAACGTCGAATCCAAATTCGGATAACACCTAACGGAACCGAAAGTGCTCAGGCGCTAAGCCTGTTAAGGTTTGTCGGTTACAAAAATCACTCGGCATACCGAGGCAAATTTAAAGTGTCGAGCTCAGAAGTTTTTTACCCCTCCTGTGGAGGGCTGGAAGGTGCAACAAACTCGTCCAGGTCGATTCCATCAGCAATCCGAGTGGCAGCGGCGATGAAGGTCTCCATGAAAGATCGGAAATCATGTTTCTTGGTGTTAGCCACCCTAAGGGCCGCCAGCTTGTCCTCTCGTGCTTCCTTGCAATGAACTTGGGCCAGAGATAGAGCAACGTCAGCACCACACCTGGCAGAAGACTTCTTCCACTCCTGCACTCGACTTGGGACTGTGTTCAGTCGAGTCATCAGAGACTCGAGGTCATTCTGGAGCGTCTCTCTGGGCCAGAGCGTGGTGTCGATGCGGGAAGTGGCGGCCTTCAGCCTTGCGAGATAATCAACGACGGCGGCAACACGAGATTCGAGCCGGAGCACGTTCATGGCGACTTCATCCTTCACAGGAGAGTTGATGGGGTCCAGGTTTGGCTCCAATCGACCCGTCTCCTCTTCAAAGTTCTGGCAAAATTCTGCAAACACAACCACCGAGTCAAGACAACAGTCGAATGGAAAGATCACAATTAAAATACCTGTTTGGTGCAAAAGATTACCTTCGAGCATGAGGAATAGCTTCTTGGAGAGTCCGCCCAGATAAGCCTCCAGATCGTTCTTCTTCCCCACCAACTCACTAGCCTTGTCACTCAGAGCAATATTATCACTTTTCAGTCGACTGACCTCTTTGTTGGCAGCATCAAGAGCAGCTTTCAGATTGGTGTTTTCTTCTTCAAGCTTGGTGACCGAAGCCAACTTCTCATCTGCGAGCTTGGTTTTCTCTAAAGCCGCTTTCTGCATTTCAGCCAACTCAAGGTCTTTCTTCTTCAGGGCATCCTTCACTTTGCCTGCAAAGTTACAGCAAGGTCAGACTTTTGAAACAAACGAGGGGCAAAGGCAGTTGTCAAAAGCCTCGCCAAACATACCTTTAGCTTCCTCCTTCGCCTTTGTTAAATTCTCCTGGGCTAGCTTCAGATCAAGCTCGAGCTGGATGTGTTTGTTCTCCAACTCAGTATAGTGAGCCGCAAGGTCGCTGGATTTCTACGAAGAACCAGTCGACAGATGTCAAAGACAATTCACTTCTGAGTGACTAAGGAAAAATCATACGTTTCTAAGACTACGGCCGAATACAAACATTCGACCATAGTCTCGGGGACTACATCTAGTGGGTGCACTCAGCGTGCCCCCACTAGTTCTAGTTCTATCAGTTAGAGTCGATCAGTCGACCAACAAATAATAATAAAAAAACAGAGAGAGGTGTTCTTTAGACTGTAATCGACTGCCAGCAGTCGACCATAGTCTCGGGGACTACACCCAGTGGGTGCACTCAGCGTGCCCCCACCGGTTTATGAATCCATTCGACCTAGTCGAATAAAGGAAAAATTTAAGACATAAAGACTATGGTCGACTGCCAGCAGTCCACCCAGCGTGCCCCCACTAACCCAGAATATCAATCGACACACCCAGTGGGTGTAAGAAGACAAACACTAGGAATTTCAGAAAGAAGAATCTTCAGACATCATATCCTAACAGAACAGGCGGTGACCGACTGACCTGAACGTTACTCTGAAGAGCTGAACTAGCGTCATAGGCTGCCTGGCTGGCTTCTCGGATGGCCTTCACTTGCTCCATCATGACTCCCGCCTGGCGTATTGCTTCTTTCGCAGCACTGGCTTGGTCCTCTGGGACGTAGTGGGTCGAGAAAAGTGAAGGTTGTGCAGCACTCGACGACAAGGGGCGAGCACTCGTCAACGGCACCGCAAAAGATACGGTAGGCCGAGTGATGTTCTCTCCCTCCGCGACCAGTGTCTCGGGTGCTGGCACGTCATGAGTCACCTTGCCAGCAGACGCTTTCGTACTCCTCGTTTGCCTCAGTGGTTCCTCATCGTTGTCGTCAGGAAGGTTAATAACGACATTAGACGGAGCTACAGAAAAGAATCAAAATTAGAGACAAAGAGCCAATCGAGTGAAGACGGAACTATGAAAGTCATACCAGGTTTTGAAGTGGCAGCGTCTTCCATCTCATGATCTTCAGCCCTGGCCGAGGTATCAGAAGTAGCAGCGCTGCAGTTCCAGAAGTCAGTCGGTTGATTCATGAGTCGACCAAGAATAAGTTCATGTGGAACAGAAAAACTCAAGTAGCATCATTACCCTGAGATAGTGGGGATCACCATCTTCATCTTCGGCAAGACCTTAGCCGGCTTCGACGGTGCCACTCTGGATTGCTTCGGAGCTTTCTCAGTCGGCACCGGAGAAGTGGTTCGAGGGCGCTTGGTCGACTGAGCGACAGTCGCGACCCCCTTACCACGCTCGGTCGCAGGATCATGGACAAGCTTTGAGCGTCTTTCCGAGCGAGGAGGCGCAACTTCCTCCTCCTCCTCCTCCTCTTCCTCTTCGCCAGAGTCATCGCCTTCATCATCATCGACAGCATCCGAATCCCACTCCTCCTGACTTTCGCCCCCACTTCCTTCCTCCTCCTCAGTCGGCGTCTGTGCTCCATTGGGCATCGAGTATAATTCGGTGGTGGCCTGACAGGCATCAAAACAAAGGTCAATCGACCAATTTGCAACAAAGCAGAATGGATAAAGCAAGATTACAATTAAGGATAAAGTGGGCATACCGTGTCCGGAGTGTAGGAATGGTCGAGTGGCGGAATCCTCCTGGCCCCTCGAGGGTTGTCCTTATTTCCTGTGATCGCGGTCATCCACCTCTCTAGTGTGGCGTCGTCGACTACTTCTGGATGGACCCGAGTTTCATCCTCGGTTCCACAGTACAGCCACATCGGGTGGCCTCGGTAGTGAAGTGGTTGGATGCGCCGCCTAAGGAAGACCTCCAGAAGGTCCATACCCGTCACTCCTTCCCGAACTAGCTGGACTACATGCTCCATCAACATTTTTACTTGGGCTTTCTCCTCAGGGAGCACCTTCAGAGAAGAGGGCTTGTTCACTCGGTCCATGGAAAACGGAGGGAGACCAGTCGACTGCCCCGGTGTCGACTCGTCTTGGCAGTAGAACCAAGTCGACTGCCATCCTCTGACCGACTCAGGAAGGGTCATGGCCGGAAAAGTGCTCTTGCTCCTCATCTGAATCCCAAGACCCCCGCACATCTGAATAACCTTAGTTCTATCGTCATCCGGACTCGCCTTTTTCACTATCTGTGAGCGACAAGTGAATATGTGCTTAAAGAGACCCCAGTGTGGTCGACAACCCAGGAAGTTCTCGCACATGGACACGAAGGCAGAAAGGTAGGCAATGGAATTTGGATTGAAATGATGGAGTTGCGCCCCGAAGAAATTCAAGAACCGACGGAAGAAAACACTCGGAGGCAGGGAGAACCCACGATCTACGTGAGTAGCTAGAAGAACGCACTCACCCTCCTGCGGCTGCGGTTGCCACTCGTTCCCCGGGAGCCTCGCTGCCCCGTGAGGGATCAGGCCCTCGTTGGCCAGGTCATTGAGGTCCGTCTCGGTGATGGTCGAGCGGATCCAATCCCCTTGGACCCAACCTTGCGGCAGGCGGGACCTTGATGAGGATCCGCCCCGACTGGACGCTCTCCCTTTCGCCTTCCCCGTTGCCGTCGCCTTCTTCGCGCGCTCCAAGGCCGCCGTCTTCTCCTTCACCATTGTCGCCGGCGAAGCACACGAGGAGTGGATGGGTGGGGGCAAGAGCAGGCACGGCGGGCGGAGATGGAGAGGGCAGAAGGAGAAATGGGAGGGTACTGTTCAAAAACCCTCGCCCGACGCCTTTTATAAGGACGCTTCCGAGTGGCTGACGAGTGGGTCTGGGCGATCCTATCACATCCCGAAACAGTCGCGCGCACGCGGTACGTGGCGAAAAAGGCGGTGCGGAAATCGAGGCGTCTATGCCCTATCCCATCCGAGCGCCGCGGTCCACCCCGCTTCGCGCGCTTCCCAAAATTCGGATCCCACAAAATCCTCTAACAGCAGATCAATCTGTCAGACGGAAGATTTCCTGCGATCCGTCGCTCGGAAGTTTACTAAGTTCAAAAGTTCACTCGACAGAAGAAAGGAATGGATCAAGGCGACTGAAAGAAAAGTTGCTGCCATCAACAAAAAGATTATTGGTCCAAGATGAGACATGTTCAGAACACAAAAGCAGGTCGGAAATATTATCAACTCCTTCCTCACCCAAACCTCGATCCATTCGAAGGCTAATGATGAAGTCATGTACCTAGGGTAGGGTCACAGACCTGTCTTAAGTACCCTTCCCAAGGACACCCTCAGAAGAAACTGCCTTCCAGTCGACCAAGAGAGACTTCACTCGACGGACTCGAAGGACTCGACCATGAAGACTCACTCGACCACCAGGAGATCAAGAGCCACTCTGCATCCAAACGGTTTGTAATTAAGTAGTCTTTATGGCATTTAGGACACTTTATGTAAGGCGTTACCAGTAACGCCTAGCCTTAATGTACTTTAAACCATGCATAACTGAGGGCCGGAGGGGTCTGGCAGACACTATATAAGCCACCCCCCTCCTCAGTAGAAGGGGTTCGCACTCCTGTAATCTATACACACATAATCCAGTCGACAGCCTCCGGGCTCCGAGACGTAGGGCTGTTACTTCCTCCGAGAAGGGCCTGAACTCGTACATCCCTTGTCCTTACAACTGCTCCATAGCTAGGATCTTGCCTCTCCATACCTACCCCCCATTCTACTGTCAGACTTAGAACCACGACACCTCTCGCCCATCGTCGCGGCTGGGAAAAGGGGAGAGAGGGAAGGAACGTCGGTGGCGTCGACGCACGGGAAGAGAGTTCGGCTGCTGTGGGCGGGGTGTGGCCTCAAGCGAGGGAGGGCGCTGCTTATATAGCGGGCGGGGGGTGGACGGCGTGTGTATTCGCGTGGCGGGAGGTGGTGCGTCGCCGCACCCGCGCCGCCCGTGAGGAATCAATGAAAGGCTGACCGGCGGGCAGCCTTGGCATTGATTCCCCGCGGAAAACCGAGGCGCGTGGATTGCTGGCCCGCCGTTCTTTCGCGTCAAAATCCATTGCCCCGGCGCCCCCCAGCGCGCTGGGTTTGGCCTGGGTCCGCCGGCGCCAATTTCGGCCTAAACCGACGAAAAACAGGCTCCTGAGACATGACTGAGCCGAGTTTTAGGCGCCGGCACTGAAAAATGCCTGGGGGGCCTATTGGAGCGCGGCTGAAGATGCTTTGACACTGCCCAATCTAATTTGCGGCAGTTGGGAGGAGCTACTGATTCGGTGGGGGTTGTTGGTTTTTGATTCACTGTCGCATTGGGCGTCATCGCAGGCGTTGCAAAGTACCACGGCGTATCATTCGAGAACCAGACCCCGGCGGAAGCAAAGTCTCCAAGATTCGGAGACATGTTCACACTCTACTACACCCTTCACACTGTCAGGTTCTAGCCGTGTACTTGCTCCGAACAAAAGATGGCATCCGTACTGTGACCACTCCACGGCTACGGAGTTAGCGCGCTGACATTACGCGGTGAAACTAGTCATTTTCGCTGCGTATTTTCTGCTTGCTCCTTCGCGGTGGCCGGGCAGGGAACCTCAGTTTCAGCTCTGCAACTAGTCATTTTCACTGAATGCGTTCTTCTTCAGACTTCATCACTTTCTCTCGGAAAGTCTAGAGCGCAGCGACAGGCACTCGTATAAATGATTTCTCATCGGCTGTTGTCTTTCCTGGGACCCCGTTTACGTTCTACCCGAAAGCCCTGAAAGCAACAAGGTTTCTGCGAAATCCTGCCTGTTAATGGTGTCCGTGCTGTACTACAACGTTTCCTCCAGGCAAAATCCTTTTCCGTTGTGATCTGCCATCCATGCTTAGCTTATCACAATAAATCCTTTTCCCCCGGGGAGGAGGGACGACGGCTAGACCGACTCAGATGCTTGCTTTGGGACCACCAGACCAGCGGTGTGAAGAACAGGTAACATCCCAGTCGTCGTCGATGGAACCGCACAGGCGGCCGAAACGCCTGATTTCCCGGTCAGTCCGAGGCATCCAAGTCTTGTATCGCAAGGCGGGCAAAGTCGCGTCGACCGCAAGCACGCACCGACACATCCACGCCGGGGAAACAACACGAGAGCTTTATAATGAGTTATAATCTGCAATGTTACTGCGTTGTACTCTAGCAGTACGGCGCTAGGCAAAGATCCAGACCACCACGCGCTCGGTGTGGACCGTGGAGTGTGGAGTCATCGGAACACTCGGTAGGTGCCAAGCATCTTCACTTTTCTTTCTTATGTATATCTGTGCTGCGCTCGTCTCTCTGCCGGGTAGTAGGCTGCAGCGGATGTTGCTTGTGCGAAGACCGGGAAGATCGTGTGTCCGTTTTCCCAGAAACTTCGTCCCCGTTTCGCAGCCTTGTGCAGGCAAGCAGAACGTAGTACTAGGATATGGTATCTTGCGCGCCATAGAACGTAGTTTTAGTTGCATCGATGAAATTTCCAACGAATTTCATGGTTCTCGGGGAAAACTAATCTGCACTTCTTGTTTATCTGTGGCTGTTTTCAGAGGCTGTTCGGTGACTCTGTGTATGTTGCGCGCCATAGGAGCAAGTCATGTTTTTCTTTTCTTTAGACCGGAGCCAAGTCATCATGGTGCCCAGATGTATTTCAGGTTGGTGACTTAAAAGTCCACTCAAAAGGCTTAAAAGGTCCCTTGTACAGCCTAGCTCTATAAGGGCATCTCCAGCCGCGCCCCCAACAGGCCCTCCCCAGGCGATTTTGCCGCGCCGGCGCCGAAAAAAGGCCCCAGTCGCGTCCCCAGAAGCCTGTTTTTCGCCGGCTCGGGCCAAAACTGGTATCGGCGGACCCAGGCCGAACCCGGCGCCCTGGGGGGCGCTTGGGGAGCCGGCGCAAGCGAAAAAGGCGCGTGGGCCCGCACTGGAGGCGACCCGAGGGCCTTTTCCCGCCGTTTTCTTGACGCTTTTCTCGCTTCTCTCCCGCTCGCTCGGCTTCCTCCCGCCATTCTCCCCCTTTCTCCCGCCAAACCCCGCTCGCCTTCCGCCGCCATGCCGCCGAAGTACTCCATGCCGCGCGCGGCGGCGACTGGCGCCGTGACACAACCGAAGCAGAGGAAGCCGAGGGCGCCGCCATCGAAGCCACCGGGCCTGTCGAACGCCGAGTGGAGGGTGGAAGTTCAGCGGCGAGAAGCAGTCACCGCTGACAGGCGGAACAGGGCCATAGCCAAGAAGGCCCGCGACAACGCGGCGCGCGCGGCGGCGTCTTCCTCGTCGGTCGAGGCGGGGATGAATCCACCCGTCGTCAGCCACGCCCAGTACGCGCCCTGGGGACAGCAAGGCGCCGGATCTCCATGGGGTTCATCGTCGCCCGGCTACGCCGACGGCGACACGCACGGCGGGTTCAACCCAAACGTGACCTTCCCCCATGGTCACCCCGCTACGCGCACGTCCTCGCCCGCCTTCGTCGGCGTGCAGTACCCTCCATACAACTACTCGCCGCCCGCCGCCTACGCGACCACACCGACGCCCCATCTCTACCGTGGTCCGCTACCCTTCTCGCACCTCGGCGACGCCGACGACACGGGAGCCGACATGGACGACATCATCGCGACAGGATCGGCCGCGGCCGCCTCGTCTCCCGGGTTCGCCACCCAGGACGAGGTAGTGGACCTCAGCGGCGACATGGAGGCCGAGCTCGGCTACGTCTACGGCGACGACGCGCAGGAACCCGAGGAGGAGGAGGAGGACGAGGAGGAGGAGGAGGAGGAGCCGGCTCCTGTTCCGACGAAGGGGCGCCAGAAAAAGAAGCGGGCGGCTAGGTCGAGCGAACCGCGCATCAAGTGGACGTCCAAGAAGGAGGAATGCCTCGCCGAAGCATGGAAAGTCGTCTGCCTCGACCCGACCACCGGCGCGAACCAGAGCTTCGAGACGTACTGGGACCGCATCAAGGCCGAATTCGACGAGCGAAAGCTCGTCGACCCCTACTTCAAAGGCGTCTACATGCAGCGCGGGTCCAAGGCGATGGCGAACCATTGGGGGCGTATCCAGTTGGCGTGCAACAAATGGCATGGAATCGTCGAGGAGGTCGCGGCTCGCCCGGAGAGCGGCGCCAGCGTTGAGGATCAGGTACGCACGCCGTTCGCCCGCACATCTTCGTCCCCTACGCCCGCCGTTCGCCAACTGTTCGTCCGTCCGCGCAGCTGTTGCGTATGTTCGCCATGTACCGGGGTGACAACCAAGACGCTGACTTCAAGCACCTCCATGTCTACAAGCGCATTGACAAGTGCGAGAAGTGGGCGGAAGTCTGGCGTGCCCTCGACAAGGCCAATGAGACATACAAGCCGGACGCGACGACTCCGGGCGCGTCGGAGGGGCGGCCGGACGGCCACAAATTGGCCAAGAAGGGGAAAAACGCCGACGCGGCAACCGCGCGAGTGCAGGAGTCCATTGAGCATTGCCTCGCCGACGCCCAGGCCCGGGCCGTCCTACGCGAAGAGAAGACCGAGGCGCGGTGGTCGGCGCTAATGAAGAACAACGCCATCAAGCCCGACCTGCTCCGGACGAACGTCGCCGCGAAGAAGAGGAACACCGACATGGCTTTCCTGATGGGCGGGGCGGACATGCTCCAGAGCAACGACGAGAAGCTCAAGGCGTGGTACCTGGTGCAGCGCGGCCTCATCCTGAACGAGCTGCCGACGGGAACGCCGACGACGCCGACGACGCCCACGGCCACACGGACGCCAAGCCCGAGCGAAGCCTCTACATCGCCGCCCAGCAGTGTCGAAGCCGCGCTGACGCAGCCCAACACCGAAGCAGCTCCGACACCGCCGAGCTCGCGCACGCCGACTCCGCCAACACCTGGGACCAACCCCGCCGAGTGAACCGACCCCGCCGAGGCGGCGGCGCTCTGTTTTTTTGTAACGCTAGACTACGCCCAATCGCCGGATTTGCGGCGTCTTTTGACAGCGGGAACGACAAGTTTGAATTTACCGCGTCCTGGGGCCGACGCGTGGGTGCGTGACTGGGAGCTAGCTCGCCCCCAGGGGCCGAACTAGCGCCGGCACGCCCCCAGGATGCTCAATTTAGTCGCCCTGGGGGGCCGAACGGCTGGAGATGCCCTAAGCCTGCGCTTAGACGAAAAAGCATTGCAGAGGGCCGAGCTCCATACAACTCTTCATTTTTTCAGCGAAAATACTATTTCCACATATTGAGAAAATCTGAAAAAAGTATATACATAGATGTATATTTGTAGTATATATGTATAAATTTTCATGAACATATATGTCCACATGTAGAAGGGGAGCCTTGGCGTAGTGGTAAAGGTATGCTTTGTGAGGCTTTCGACGACTGCCTTTGCCCCTCATTTGTTTCAAATTCTGACCTTGCGGTAACTTTGCAGGCAAAGTGAAGGATGCCCAGAAGAAGAAAGACCTTGAGTTGGCTGAAATGCAGAAAACAGCTTTAGAGAAGACCAAGCTCGCAGACGAGAAGTTGGCTTCGGTCACCAAGCTCGAAGAAGAAAACACCAATCTGAAAGCTGCTCTTGATGCTGCCAACAAAGAGGTCAGTCGACTGAAAAGTGATAAGATTGCCCTGAGTGACAAGGCCAGTGAGTTGGTGGGGAAGAAGAACGATCTGGAGGCTTATGTGGGCGGACTCGCCAAGAAGCTATTCCTCATGCTCGAAGGTAATCTTTTGCACCAAACAGGTATTTTAACTGTGATCTTTCCATTCGACTGTTATCTTGACTCGGTGGTTGTGCTTGCAGAATTCTGCCAGAACTTTGAAGAGGAGACCGGTCGACTGGAGCCAAACCTGGACCCCATCAACTCTCCAGTGAATGATGAAGTCGCCATGAACGTGCTCCGGCTCGAATCTCGTGTTGTTGCCGTCGTTGATTATCTCGCAAGGCTGAAGGTCGCCACTTCCCGCATCGATGCTACGCTCTGGCCCAGAGAGACGCTCCAGAATGACCTCGAGTCTCTGATGACTCGACTGAACACAGTCCCAAGTCGAGTGCAGGAGTGGAAGAAGTCTTCTGCCAGGTGTGGCGCAGACGTTGCTCTATCCTTGGCTCGAGTCCATTGCAAGGATGCACGAGAAGACAAGTTGGCGGCTCTTTGGGTGGCTAACACCAAGAAGCACGATTTCCGGTCTTTCATGGAGACCTTCATCGCCGCTGCCACTCGGACTGCTGATGGAATCGACCTTGACGAGTTTGTTGCACCTTCCAGCCCTCCACAGGAGGGGTAAAAAACTTCTTGAGCTCGACACTTTAAATTTGCCTCGGTATGCCGAGTGATTTTTGTAACCGACAAACCTTAACAGGCTTAGCGCCTGAGCACTTTTGATTCTGTTAGGTATTTATCCGAACTTGGATTCGACGTTTGAATATGCTTGCATTTGGTCTGAGATGTCTTTTGCAGGTTAAAGCGAGGTGCTTATTGCAATCGACTTGTTCCCCAATTCACTTAGGCAGGCACTGGGCTGCAGCTAAGCCTCCGAGTGGGAGGTTTGCTCTCCACTCGGTAGGATTTTCAAAACTTAGGCGAGCACTGGGCTGCAGCTAAGCCCCCGAGTGGGAGATTTGCTCTCCGCTCGGTAGGATTTTCAAAACTTAGGCGAGCACTGGGCTGCAGCTAAGCCCCCGAGTAGGGAGGTTTGCTCTCCACTCGGTAGGATTTTCAAAACTTGGGCGAGCACTGGGCTGCAGCTAAGCCCCTGAGTGGGAGGTTTGCTCTCCACTCGGTAGGATTTTCAAAACTTAGGCGAGCACTTGGCTGCAGCTAAGCCCCCGAGTGGGGAGGTTTGCTCTCCACTCGGTAGGATTTTCAAAACTTAGGCGAGCACTGCGCTGCAGCTAAGCCTCCGAGTGGGAGGTTTGCTCTCCACTCGGTAGGATTTTCACATTGTGCTTGTGGCGTAGCTCGAAGGAGAGGGTAGCAGTCGACCCGCACCTCGTCCTCCTTGCGGAGCGCACGTTGTACTTGTGGCGTAGCTTGGAGGAGAGGATAGCAGTCGACCTGCACCTCGTCTTCCTTGCGGAACGCACGTTGAATTTGAACTTAGGCGAGTACTTAGACTGCAGCTACGCCCCTGAGTGGGAGGCTGGCTCACCACTCGGTAGGATTTTATTGAAACTTAGGCGAGTACTTGGACTGCAGCTAAGCCCCCGAGTGGGAGGTTTGCTCTCCACTCGGTAGGATTTTCACATTGTGCTTGTGGCGTAGCTCGAAGGAGAGGGTAGCAGTCGACCTGCACCTCGTCCTCCTTGCGGAGCGCACGTTGTACTTGTGGCGTAGCTCGGAGGAGAGGATAGCAGTCGACCTGCACCTCGTCTTCCTTGCGGAACGCATGTTGAATTTGAACTTAGGCGAGTACTTAGACTGCAGCTAAGCCCCCGAGTGGGAGGCTGGCTCACCACTCGGTAGGGTTTTATTGAAACTTAGGCGAGTACTTGGACTGCAGCTAAGCCCCCAAGTGGGAGTGTGGCTCACCACTCGGTAGGATTTTATTGAAACTTAGGCGAGTACTTGGACTGCAGCTAAGCCCCCGAGTGGGAGTCTGGCTCACCATTCGGTAGGATTTAATTGAAACTTAGGCGAGTACTTGGACTACAGCTAAGCCCCCGAGTGGGAGTCTGGCTCACCACTCGGTAGGATTTTATTGAAACTTAGGCGAAACGGATTCGCAGCTAAGCTCCCGAGTGGGAGGCTGACTCGCCACTCGGTAAGGATTTTTTTTACAAACTTAGGCGAAACGGATTCGCAGCTAAGCCACCCACTGAGGGGGAATTTTACTGAACAAATAAAAGTGACAAAAATCATTGGGGAAATTATGACACTATTCTCTTGCAAAACATGAACTACAGAAGTACTTTTATTACAACTCATCCGAGTGAAAACTTTAAGTGTAAAATGGGCGGAGTAACTCCGCGTTCCAAGCTCGGGGCTCGTCGATATTGTGCTTGATGTTGTAGAGACGGTACGCTCCCTTGTGGAGAACCTTGGTGACGATGAAGGGTCCTTCCCAAGAAGGAGCAAGCTTGTGTGGTTTCTGCTGATCCACTCGGAGAACCAAATCTCCTTCCTGGAAGGCTCGACTCTTCATGTTTTTGGCGTGGAAGCAACGCAAGTCTTGTTGGTAGATGGTCGATCGGATCAAAGCCATCTCCCTTTCTTCCTCTAGGAGGTCGACTACATCCTGCCGCGCTTGTTCTGCTTCAGCTTCGGTGTAGAGCTCAACTCGAGGAGCGTTGTGGAGCAGATCACTCGGTAAGACTGCCTCAGCTCCATAGACCAAGAAGAATGGAGTTCTTCCAGTCGACCGGTTAGGCGTGGTCCTTAGACCCCAAAGCACCGAGGGGAGTTCATCGACCCATGCTCCAGCCGCATGCTTGAGGTCACGCATCAGTCGGGGTTTCAACCCTTTGAGAATCAAGCCGTTGGCCCGCTCCGCTTGTCCATTCGACTGGGGATGGGCGACTGAAGCGTAGTCGACTCGTGTGCCCTGAGATGTGCAGAACGCTCTAAATTCCTCCGAATCAAAGTTTGATCCATTGTCGGTGATGATGCTATGTGGGACTCCATATCTGAATATCAGTTCTCTGATGAAGCTGACAGCAGTACCGGCGTCAAGGTTCTTGATGGGCTTAGCCTCAATCCACTTGGTGAACTTGTCGACTGCTACCAATACATGTGTGAAACCGCTTCGTCCTGTTCTCAAGGGACCAACCATATCCAAACCCCATACTGCGAAGGGCCAGACGAGTGGAATGGTCTTCTGAGCTGATGCATGCTTGTGTGACATGTTGGAGTAAAATTGGCATCCCTCGCACTTGTCGACTATTTCCTTTGCCATTTCATTCGCTCTTGGCCAATAAAATTCGGCTCGGTATGCTTTGGCCACGATGGTCTGAGAGGACGCATGATGGCCACAGGTCCCCGAGTGGATGTCATCAAGGATTATTCGACCTTCTTCTGGCATTATGCACTTCTGACCGACTCTAGTCGTGCTCTCTCTGTATAGCTGTCCTTTGATCACAGTAAAGGCCTTGGATCGACGGACGGTCTGTCGAGCCTCTTCCTCGTCCTCCGGGAGCTCTTTTCTTAGGATATACGCGATGTATGGAACTGTCCAGTCGGGAATGATCACTAAAGCCTCCATGACCAAGTCGACCACTGTTGGGACTTCAACCTCAGTCGGATCTGTGGCACTCTTGGGCTGCGGAGCTTCTTCGGTAAAAGGATCTTCTTTGACTGATGGAGTATGGATATGCTCCAGGAACACATCGCTGGGAATGGCTTCTCTCTTGGAACCTATCTTTGCCAAATCATCGGCCGCTTGATTTTTCAGTCGGGGTATATGATGGAGCTCTAACCCCTCAAACTTCTTTTCCAGCTTCCTCACCGCATTGCAGTATCCAGTCATGGCTGGGCTTCTAACGTCCCACTCCTTCATCACTTGGTTGACCACCAAATCTGAGTCGCCATAAACCATAAGGCGACAGACGCTGAGTGAAATGGCCATGCGCAATCCATACAAAAGGGCTTCGTATTCTGCCTCATTGTTGGAGGAATCAAAGTGAGCTTGTCTCCTCTGGGGGAAACCAAGACTACCCCAGCACCGGAACCATTTAACATCTTAGAGCCATCAAAGAACATGGTCCAATGCTCCGAGTGAACTTGAGTCGGCTGCTGTTGTTCAATCCACTCAGCAAGGAAATCTGCTATTGCTTGGGACTTAATGGCTTTCTTTGCCTCAAACTTGATATCAAGGGGAAGGAGTTCAATCGCCCATTTCGCCACTCGACCAGTTGCATCTCTGTTGTGCAGAATCTCTGAAAGTGGAGCGTCGTTGACGACTGTAATGGAATGATCAGAGAAATAATGAGCAACCCTTCTTTGTGGTCATGTAGATTCCATACACAAGCTTCTGATAATGAGGATATCTTTGCTTTGATGGAGTCAAAACTTCAGACAGATAGTACACTGGGCGCTGAACTTTGAAGGCTTTCCCTTCTTCTTCCCGTTCGACCGTAAGTACTGTACTGACGACTTGTACTGTGGCTGCAATATAAAGCAACAGAGGCTCTTTGTTGATTGGAGCAGCAAGCACCGGCTGGGTGGAGAGCAGAGCTTTTAGCTCGGCAAACGCTGCATCAGCTTCTGGAGTCCACTCGAACTTGTCTGCCTTCTTCATCAGTCGGTAAAGAGGCAATGCCTTTTCACCGAGTCGAGAGATGAATCGACTTAACGCGGCCAAACATCCAGTAAGCTTCTGGACATCGTGCACCCGCACAGGGCGTTTCATTCGGAGTATAGCGCCAACTTTTTCTGGGTTAGCATCGATTCCTCGTTCGGAAACAAGAAAACCGAGTAACTTTCCACCAGGAACTCCGAATGTGCACTTTGACGGATTGAGCTTGATATCATATCTCCTGAGATTGGCAAATGTTTCAGCGAGGTCACTCAACAGGTCGGAACCCTTTCGTGACTTGACCACAATATCATCCATGTACGCTTCAACGTTCCGACTGATTTGAGTGAGTAAACACTTCTGAATCATCCGCATAAACATGGATCCGGCATTCTTGAGGCCGAATGGCATGGTGATATAGCAGAAGCACCCGAATGGAGTGATGAAAGCTATTTTTATCTCATCGGGTCCGTACAGACGGATCTGATGGTACCCGGAATAGGCGTCTAGAAAAGACAATCTCTCGCATCCCGCAGTCGAGTCAACAATTTGATCGATGCGAGGGAGAAGAAAATGATCTTTCGGGCAGGCCCGATTGATGTGTTTGAAATCAATGCACATGCGAAGTGACTTGTCCTTCTTGGGAACCATGACGACATTGGCGAGCCACTCGGAGTGGTATATCTCTCGGATAAACCCTGCCGCCAATAGTCGAGCCACCTCCTCACCAATGGCTTTTCTCTTCTGGACGGCGGACCGTTGAAGATGTTCTTTGACTGGTTTTGCTGCTGAATCGACTCTAAGGCAATGCTCAGCCACCCCCTGGGAACACCCAGCATGTCAGCAGGCTTCCATGCAAAGATGTCCCAGTTCTCACAGAGGAACTGGATGAGCGCTTCTTCCTATTTAGGGTCGAGTGTTGTGGAAATATGGGTCGGAGCCGCATTGGGGTCGGTCGGGTGAATGTGAACAGGCTTCGTCTCACCGGACGACTGAAATGCTGATTCTGTGGCAGGCTTTTTGGCCCGCAACAAATCACTCGGATCTGCATTTTTCTTGTACCCCTCCAGCTCGACCATGGTTATCTGGGAATCGGCAATTTTCGAGCCTTTCTGAAAACACTCTTCTGCCTTCTTCCGATTGCTAGTGACAGTGATCATGCCTTTGGGGCCGGGCATCTTCAGTTTGAGGTACACGTAACATGGTCGAGCCATGAACCGTGCGTAAGCTGGTCTCCCCAAAATAGCGTGGTAAGCGCTCTAAAAATCCATGACTTCAAATGTCAGCTTCTCTTTGCGGAAATGCTTCGAGTCACCGAACACCGCGTCTCGAGCTATTTGGACGAGTGACTCAGCCTTCTTTCCAGGTATAACTCCATGAAAACTCATGTTGCTGGTGCTCAGTCGGGACATCGGAATGCCCATGCCTTTCAACGTCTCCGCATATAATATGTTCAGTCCACTACCACCATCCATTAGCACCTTCGTCAGTCGAGTGCCTTCAACGACCGGGTCGACCACCAAAGCTTGCCTCCCAGGGGTGGCTATATGAGTTGGGTGATCAGACTGGTCGAATGTAATGGGAGTTTGGGACCATCTCAGATAACTGGGCGTCGCCGGGGCGACCATATTCACCTCACGGTTGATAACCTTCAACCGGCTTTTGCTTTCCACATCAGCAAAGATCATTAGAGTGGAATTAACATGAGGATATCCTCCATCACTGTCCTCCTTGTCCTCAGCTTTGTCCGACTCCTTTTCCTTGTCCTTGGGCTGTTTACCTTGGAACTGCTGGATCAGGAGCCGGCACTGGCGAGTGGTATGCTTCGGGTAAATGAAATTACCCCCTTCGTCTTTCTTCGTGTGGATGTGACACGGCAGATCCATCACGTCATTCCCTTCTTTATCCTTCACCTTCTTGGGGTTCCAGGATCCTTTGGGTTTTCCTTTGAACTTGCCCCGAGTCACGGCCAGAGCCTCTTCAGGAGCCGCTGGTTCGGCCTTCCGCTTCTGCTTCCGACTGGAGTTTCCTTTCTCTGACTGACTAGGCTTGTACTTGCCGCTCTGGAGTCGGTCCTCCTCTTCGCCGTTGGCGTACTTGGTAGCAATTTCCATCATCCGACTCAGGGTCATATCTCCGGTCCGACCAAACTTCAAACTCAATTCCCTATTCTTAACACCATCCTTGAAGGCGCAGACTGCCTGATGATCAGACACGTTCTCCACTGTATGATGCAAAGTGATCCATCTCTGAATATACTCTCTTAAGGTCTCATTCGACTTCTGCACACAAACTTGCAGCTCTGTCAATCCAGCTGGTCGCTTGCAAGTTCCCTCGAATATTCTGACGAACACTCGGGAAAGATCTTCCCAAGTGTAAATGCTGCTAGGAGTTAACTGATTCAACCACGCCCTGGCCGAACCTTCCAACATGAGAGGCAAATGCTTCATAGCCACTTCATCATTTCCGCCACCAATCTGCACCGCCACTCGGTAGTCTTCAAGCCAAGTTTTAGGCTTAGACTCACCGGTGAACTTGCTAACTCCAGTCGCTAACCTGAAGTTGGGGGGAATCACCGCGGCTCTGATAGCCCCGCTAAAACATTCCGGACCTGAAACATGCACTCGGCTGCTAGTGGGTGCATCTCTGTCGTGGCCACCTCGATGAGCACTGTTCCGATCGAACAAGCCTTGCACGATGGTGGATCGCGCGTCAAAGCCTGGATCCCTGGGGTCGACCGGAGCTCTTCGCCCTACACTGAGCTGGCGCCTGTCATCTTGCTGCCGATGAGCGTGAGATCCACCTCTTGGGGGAGGAGTGGGCACTCGACGCCTATCATCACGATCGTATCGGTCACCATATTTGTCCCATCGATTCTCGCGTCCTTCATGCCGTGGAGGCGATCTAGGGCTGTGAGCCGATTGAACCGTATTCGCAGCGACGGATCGACTGTGAATCCTGTTGCGTGACTGTGACACGACTGAATTCTGATCTCCTGCTGCCCGGAGCAGATCCCTAATCTGCATCAAGCCTCTACCAGCCTCCGACTGCGAGGGCTGAATTGACTCTGCGATACGGGCTGCAGCTGCTAAATTCTGAATCGGGGTTCGATATACCTGAGTCGGCTGCGGGAAGAGTTGACGTCGACTGGAGTCGGGTACGCGTTGCCGCGCGCGCTCGTCGAGTGCTTGCTGGAGATTCTCCAGACGAGTGCGTTCAGCCAAGTTGGCCAAACGTGCCTCCTCCAAGGCGCGAGCCTCGGGGGTTTCTCCTGCGATGGGAGTATGCAGGGCATCCATGTTCCTGTGGCGAAGTTCCTCCCTTTGTAGGGAATTAAGTGGCTCGGGTTGATATTCCTCATGGACTTGAGCGGGGTCGCCTCCACCGTCCACCCCGTCGTAGCGGGGGAAGCCGGGAGGGCTACAAGGCCCGTTGACCATCAAGACCTCCGCCGCCGGATCGCTGCTGTCGCACTCGGATGCGGTCTCTACGGAGCCAGTCGACAGATCGAATAGGCCGTAGAGAGATTCGTCGGGTTCGATTGCCGCGACTTGGCTGGTGGCCGACTAGCGGGCCACCGCGTGCCTCACCCACCGCTAAAGCCTCGACCGACCAGAGGGCTTGCGCTGGCGGGAGACAGGGAGGGAGGACGATAGGGGAGTCGACCGATAAGGAGTCGACGGCTGCCGCAGCAGAACACCGCGGACACACGCCCGAAAATGCGTCGCCCCGCGGACGGGGAGCGCGTCGATGTCGAGTGGAGCCTCCTGGAGCCAAGCGGAGTCGTCGGCGATGAAGGTGAGCGCGCCGAGACGGATCTCGCGGCCCTCGTCCAAAACTCCACCAGAAACCATGATGAAGGCAATCGGAACAATTGCAACTTCTCCAAAAATCGCTAAGACACCTGCCCCACGGTGGGCGCCAACTGTCGTGGTTCTAAGTCTGACAGTAGAATGGGGGGTAGGTATGGAGAGGCAAGATCCTAGCTATGGAGCAGTTGTAAGGACAAGGGATGTACGAGTTCAGGCCCTTCTCAGAGGAAGTAACAGCCCTACGTCTCGGAGCCCGGAGGCGGTCGACTGGATTATGAGTGTATGGATTACAGGGGTGCGAACCCTTTACGCTGAGGAGGGGGTGGCTTATATAGTGTCCGCCAGACCCCTCCGGCCCTCAGTTATACAGGGTTTAAAGTACATTAAGACTAGGCGTTACTGGTAACGCCTTACATAAAGTGCCCTAAATGCCATAAAGACTACTTAATTACAGACCGTTTGGATGCAGAGTGGCTCTTGACCTCCTGGTGGTCGAGTGAGTCTTCATGGTCGAGTCCTTCGAGTCTGCCGAGTGAAGTCTCTCTTGGTCGACTGGAAGGCAGTTTATTCTGAAGGTGTCCTTGGGAAGGGTACTTAGGACAGGTCTATGACCCTACCCTAGGTACATGACTTCATCATTAGCCCCTGAATGGATCGAGGTTTGAGTGGGGAAGGAGTTGTTAATATTTGCGACCTGTTTTTGTGTTCTGAACATGTCTCATCTTGGACCAATAATCTTTTTGTTGATGCAGCAACTTTTCTTTCAGTCGCCTTGATCCATTCCTTTCCTATGTCGAGTGAACTTTTGAACTTAATAAACTTCCGAGCGACGGGTCGCAAGAAATCTTCTGTCTAACAGATTGATCTGCTGTTTGCGGATTTTGTGGGATCCGAATTTTGGGAAGCGCGCGAAGCGGGGCGGACTGCGGCGCTCGGATGGGATAGGGCATAGACGCCTCGATTTCTGCGCCGCCTTTTTCGCCACGTATCGCGTGCGCGCGACTGTTTCGGGATATGATAGGATCGTCCGGGCCCACTCGTCAGCCACTCGGAAGTGCCCTTATAAAAGGCGCCAGGTGAGGGGTTTTGAACAGTATTCCCCCATTCCTCCTCCTGCCCTCTCCCTCTCCGCCCGCCGTGCCTGTTCTCGCCCCTACCCATACACTCCTCGTGCGCTTCGTCGGCGACAATGGTGAAGGAGAAGACGGCGGCTTTGGAGCGCGCGAAGAAGGCGACGACGACGGGGAAGGCGAAAGGGAGAGCGCCCAGTCGGGGCGGATCCTCGTCCAGGTCCCGCCTGCCGCAAGGCTGGGTACAAGGGGATTGGATCTGCTTGACCATCACCGAGACGGATCTCGCTGAGATGGCCAACGAGGGCTTGATCCCTCACGGGGCAGCGAGGCTCCCGGGGAACGAGTGGCAACCACAGCTGCAGGAGGGTGAGTGCGTTCTTCTAGCTACTCACGTCGACCGTGGATTCTCCCTGCCTCCGAGTGTTTTCTTCCGTGGTTTCTTGAATTTCTTTGGGGCGCAACTCCACCATTTCAATCCAAATTCCATCGCCTACCTTGCTGCCTTCGTGTCCATGTGTGAGAACTTCCTGGGCTGTCGACCGCACTGGGGTCTCTTTAAGCACATATTCACTTGTCGCTCACAGATAGTGAAAAAGGCGAGTTCGGATGACGATAGGACTAAGGTTATTCAGATGTGCGGGGGTCTTGGGATTCAGATGAGGAGCAAGAGTACTTTTCCGGCCATGACTCTTCCTAAGTCGGTCAGAGGGTGGCAGTCGACTTGGTTCTACTGCCAAGACGAGTCGACACCGGGGCCGTCGACTGGTCTCCCTCCGTTTTCCATGGACCGAGTGAACAAGCCTTCTTCTCTTAAGGTGCTTCCCGAGGAGAAAGCCCAAGTGAAGATGTTGATGGAGCGTGTAGTCCAGCTAGATAGGGAAGGAGTGACGGGTATGGACCTTCTGGAGGTCTTCCTTAGGCGGCGCATCCAACCACTTCAGTACCGAGGCCATCCTATGTGGCTGTACTGCGGAACTGAGGATGAAACTTGGGTCCACCCAGAAGCAGTCGACGACGCCACACTGGAGAGGTGGATGGCCGCGATCACAGGGAATAAAGAGAACCCTCGAGGAGCCAGGAGGATTCCGCCACTCGACCATTCCTACACTCCGGACACGGTATGCCCACTTTATCTTCAATTCTAATCTTGCTATACTTATTCTGCTTTTGCTGCAAATTGGTCGATTGATCTTTGTTTTGTTGTCTGTCAGGCCACCTGTCGGTGTCAAAACCGACGGATCTCGGGTAGGGGGTCCCGAACTGTGCGTCTAGGCGGATGGTAACAGGAGACAAGGGACACGATGTTTTTACCTAGATTCAGGCCCTCTCGATGGAGGTAAAACCCTACTCCTGCTTGATTGATATTGATGATATGGGTAGTACAAGAGTGGATCTACCACGAGATCAAGGAGGCTAAATCCTAGAAGCTAGCCTATGGTATGATTGTTGTAATGGTTGTTGTCCTACGGACTAAAACCCTCCGGTTTATATAGACACCGGGGAGGGCTAGGGTTACACAGAGTCGGTTACAATGGTAGGAGATCTACATATCCGTATCGCCAAGCTTGCCTTCCACGCCAAGTAAAGTCCCATCCGGACACGGGACGAAGTCTTCAATCTTGTATCTTCATAGTCTTGGAGTCCGGCTGACGATGATAGTCCGGCTGTCCAGACACCCCCTAGTCCAGGACTCCCTCAGTAGCCCCTGAACCAGGCTTCAATGACGATGAGTCCGGCGCGCATATTGTTCGGCATTGCAAGGCGGGTTCCTCCTCCGAATAATTCATAGAAGATTGTGAACACCAGGATAGTGTCCGGCTCTGCAAAATAAATTCCACATTCCACCGTAGAGAGAATAATATGTACACAAGTTCAATCTGCTGACGTATTTTGTGGCATGACGTCACACCACTACCAAGCCTTTACTTGAATCGTTTTTTATTATACCACCTCAGCGCGTTTAGCGAAGCGGTTTCCTTGGCACGTCTTGTCGAAGCAGAGATCGTGTTCCCCTTATTCCGGGATTCTCATCAATACGGACGTGGGTAACCCAACCGCGCCCGTCGCCACGCCCCCTCTATCGAAGGCGAGTCCCGAACGGTCACGGAGACGGCTCTCGGTATTCTCCCTCTTTATAATGGGACCAAGGCTCGTTTCTTTTCTTCAATCCTCCATCGAATCTTCTCCTTGCTCCAAGTTCCAACACCCAGAGCCCCAGATTCGAGCGCTTCGGACCTTCAACAATGTCCGGCTCCGACCTTCAGGGCCGGTGGATGCCCTCCTCCGTCACGGAGGAGGACGTGCTAAAGCTGCGAGAGGCCAAGTACCTGTCTTACGAGATTTCGCACAGGTTGCCCGCCGAAGGGCAGGCCATCCCCACCCCCGAGCCCGGCGAGTACGTCGTTTTTGTATCCCACCTCCGTCGGGGTTTAGGCTTCCCGATGGATCCTTTTGTGAGAGGGCTCATGTTTTACTATGGGTTGGAATTCCACGACTTGGCTCCGGAGTCCATCCTCCATATTTCCGCATTTATTGTCGTCTGCGAAGCCTTCCTCCGCGTCACCCCCCACTTCGGCCTGTGGCTGAAGACCTTCAATGTGGAGCCGAAGATGATCGAGGGGCGTCAAGCAGAGTGCGGCGGGGCGGCCGTAAGCAGGAGGGCCGATGCCCCGTGGCCCGAGGGCTCCTTCCAAGAGGAGCTCGGCTTGTGGCAGCAGGAGTGGTTCTATATTACCGCTCCGAAGGGCAGCAGGCAGAAGCCGCCGCCCTTATTCCGCTCGGGACCTCCACGACGGTTGATGTCGTGGGTCAACCAAGGGCTCAACTGGGGGCCGTCAAAGGACGTGCCCCTACTGCAGGGCCGGATTCGAGACCTCCAAGCGAGGGAGATCGATCTGGTTGTGGTAATGCAGGTCATGCTGATTAGGCGTCTCCTGCCCTGCAAACGCCGCCCTCTCCGGCTGTGGGAGTTTAATCCGGAGGGACCACGGATTCTTCAACACTTCATGGGTATGACACCCGTGGAGATGTACAAATTATTCTTCGGATCACGAGAGGCGTGTCCGGAATTGACCGAGGACGCTGGCCTAAGCTGCAATCGCCCGGATACACAAGTAAGTAGCTCCGAGTCCGGACATACCGTTTGTTTGCCTTTCTATGATTCGCCTTTTGACCGATTTCCTTCTAAACAGGAGTGGATAGCGCAAGCAAAACTGATACGGTGTCCGGCCCCCCTCCCAGAGACCGCGCCGGATCCCGTGCTGGTCAGGATGCTGGAGGTTGCGCCTTCAGAGGAAGGCGAAGGGGAAAATAGAGGAGCTACCGCCTCGCCCAAGGAGGCTCTTGAAAGAGGGGGGATCGAGAATCCCTCCCTCCAAGGGGAGAAGAGGACCGCCTCCGAGGACCCGGGGGCCAAAGCCCCTAAGCGGGGGAAAAAATCTTCACCAGAGGGTCCTGCGTCCGGGGAGGCCCCGGCCGCACAGTCTCCCCTAAAGAATCAGCCCTCCAGCGAGCCGTAAGTAGGAAAAAAGGGAGTTTTATATTAAGGGACACCCCTATTTGTGCTTCTGAGGATAACCAAAGTTTTTACCTTGTAGTTCGGATCTCCGTCCTTCGCAAATGAGCTCGTCTTCGGGGGACCTTCGTCCGGAGATGGTGGAGAGCGAGACGCCTCCGTCTGCTGCGCCGTCGGATAGGGCGGACGAGCCTGAAGTGTCATCACGGAGGGTATCCCCGAGCCCGGCAGAGCCGAAGAGTTCGGCGCCGACTAGAGTTCGGGCGGGGGAGCTGAAGGATCTACTTGAGAGGGCGTCCATCTCAGAAGATCACCATGCATTGATGAGTATGGTGATTGGAAGGATTTCGTCCGCCGAAAGCGGATTGCATAATGCCGTCAGGAGTTTGCTGGCGGGGTTTGAGGTACGTAAAAACGACACACCTTTTTGACAGTTTTGCAAATAAATGTGTGCCCTGTATGGATAGTAGCCCCTGAGACTCGGTGGGTTGTCGAAAGCGACAGCGTGCCGAGGATCAAAATCGCAGGTTTCAATTTTCGCTGTTCCTATGCAGGTGGCGGATCGTCCGGGGGCCAGCCGGACTGATGGAGTTGCTGAACTAAAGCGGCAACTCGACGTTGCGGATGCGGACATCGCGCTAGTCAACAGGCGACTTGATGAGTCGCAAGGTAAGTGTTTCTTTGCGGTCACTTAGTAAGGGAGCCGAAGCCCACTCCTTACAACATGTGTGTGAAATGCAGATGGTGCCGCTGCTGTGGAGAGCCTTCGGGCCGAACTTGCTCAAGCCAAGGAGCAAGCCAGAAGGAGTAATGCGGCGGCCTCGAGGGCGGCCGAGGAGTTAGAAGCCGAAAGGGCTGCACACTGCCGAAGCAGGGAAGAGATGGCCGAAATGGCCGTGAAGTTAAAAGATGCTACCGACCGCAATGAGGCTCTTGAAAAGGAGCGCCTAGCGGGGCGAGAAGACCTGGGGAAGGCCACCGCCGAAGCCAAGGATGCCCGTTCTGCAATGCGGGCTATAAAGGAAGAGCTGCGCCAGGCCGGAGACATTGTGGCTGGCAAGCCTTTTCTGCTGCGCCGAAGGTTTACGGATCCAAAGTATGCTCAGCTTGGCCAGCTGTGGGGTCCGGAGGATCCTTATATGGACTTAGCAGCGAGTGCGGCGGATGCCGTTGTGCACTTCCGAAGCCAGAAGGATCACAAGACGGAAGAGCTGTTTTGGTCTCAATTCCATAGTCCGGAGCGTTCACTTCCGCTGACCGACCGGTTGGCCGAGTGGGCTGAGCTGAATAGGTTGTCCGGGCTTGCCATGACGGATATCGTGACTCATGTCTGGCCGGATAGGCCCAAGCCGAAGAGCTATTTTGGCTTATTGCAGCAATTTCTTGGGGCGGTGCCGCATATCAAGGCGATGAAGCGGTCGGCCTGCATAGAGGGTGCACGGATGGCACTCGCCCGTGTGAAGACACATTGGACAGAGATGGATGCCACCGCTGTTGCGACCCAGGGTTCGGACGAGAGCCGGTTACCCGCCGAGCACTATTTTGGGGAAGTTCTGCGTGGTGCTCGTGTAATAGAGTCGCAGTGCTCAAAAAATGTCACGTTCAAATGAACGTTTTATTTTGTAAAACAATGTTTATGATGTAGGCGCTTTTTATACTTGTGCGTTCAAGTATTGAAATATCTCCTATGCGGCCGTTTATGTATACGTGTGTATAACCTGAAAGATGGCAGTCGTCGGCTTCAGCCCCCACGCACAAGGTGCGGGGGTGTTCGCAAAAATAGCGCATTTTCACACTTAATCCGACGTCTCGGTCCTGTGAAGGAGGTGGTAGCGTAGCAAACGAGGCAACCGGACTATAATGCTTTATCACTTTCACTTAGCCATGGGAGTTCGAGGGTGGGGCTACGATATAGCCCCTGGGGGCACCGCGCTCTCCGAATTCGGGGCGCGTATGTGCCTGACCGGGAAACGGTCCTTCGTCAAAGCGGAGGA
This sequence comes from Triticum aestivum, assembly GCF_018294505.1. Taxonomy (NCBI): domain Eukaryota; kingdom Viridiplantae; phylum Streptophyta; class Magnoliopsida; order Poales; family Poaceae; genus Triticum; species Triticum aestivum. Next base: position 572,371,956 of record NC_057801.1, read on the forward strand.
ATTCTAAACATTCCATTGGTCGATCGAGTGGTTGACCAGTCTCTCGCTGTATCATGACAGTCAGTTTTCGGCTTTCTCTACTGAGGTGCTCGCCCAGCCGAACTGGGGCACAATCGCAGTAGTTCTCCTGGTGCCGCGTTAGCCGATGATACGGAACGTAAGGCAGCAAAACACAGGAGCCGGGCAAACCCAACATTTGACCAAAGACATGATTCGGAGCTGATGCATATAAGGCCTAACTCGAGACGCCGAACACTCCCGAAGGTGTTCGGTCTTTATAATAACGGGCAGAACAATGCCCTAAGCCCCTAGTGTCCAGGTACGGGCGAGGTCCTCTGACGCGGCCGATGCCAAAACGCCAGTCTCCTCTCTGGTTATAATGAGAAACCAGGGGATTATAGCAACAAGAGACAGTAAGAAAGGTTTACGCAGGGTCTTAATCTGAAAAGAATCCTTGAAACGGGTCCCTACTGCACGTCTGCGCCTGTGTCTCCGTTGTGCCGTATCCTGGACGGGTGTGCACGTTGTTCATCTGTAAAAAGAGAGGAACTTAGTTTGAAAAGAAATCGTGCGAAAAGTGCATAAAAATTGAAATATTAATAAATTAATAAAGCTGAGCCTATATTAGCTCATTATTGCTTATATGCACAGCCCCTTGTGAAGGGGTGTGCGGCTAGGGAGCCCCTAGCTTATTTATGCCGGACTCGTCTAGCCGTGTCCGGGGTCTTTGAATGACCCTTTTAATGAAATGATGCCACGTGGACCGGGCATTTTAAGTGTAAGAGACGCGTAATGTGGTATTGCGTTAAAGCGGACAAAAGCTTCACGTCCCAATAGTGCTTGATAGCTACTTTTAAATGGGGCGACATGAAAGATTAGCTTTGCGCGTCGGAAGTTGTCGGGTGACCCGAACACAACTTCTAGTAGTAAGGAGCCTGTGCACTTGGCGTAAGGGCCTGGCGCCACTCCTTTGAAGGAAGTGCGGCTATGTCGAATTTTAGTAAGGTCTATCCCCAACTTGCGGATTGTGTCCGGATATAGCAGGTTTAAATCGCTGCCGCCGTCCATCAGGACTTGTGTAAATTGCAGTCCGTCGATTATAGGATCCAATATCAGAGCAGTCCATCCTGCGTTTCGAATACTTCTGGAATAATCCAGGTGGTCAAAAGTGATTGGTTTTGACATCCAATCTCGAGGTTCCGCTGGGGTGGACCGTGCGACACCTATCTTAGCGGGTGCCGCATTGTTTTTCCGTACTATCACATGAAGTGAGTTTACTGCTTTGACTTCTTGTGGGAAAGTCTTTTGTTTTCCGGTGCTCTGCTGGTGGGGTTCGTCATCGTCCTCGCTTGGCGCGTCGAGCCCCTTGTGTTCGGCGTTGAGTCTGCCGGACTGTTTAAAAACCCAACAATCTCGGTGGGTGTGGTTTGCAGGCCTTCCGGAGGTACTGTGGATTTGACATATCCGATCCAAAATTTTGTTTAAGTTGGATAGCTCATCACTGTTGTCCTTAAGAGGCAGTGTTTTATTGTTTGGCCGCGAGCTTTTGAATCCAGCGTTGACCGCCGTGTTCTTTGGGCTTTTTTCTTTATTCCGGTGCTGATCCTTTCTGCGCCGTGATTTTCCGTTTCCATCTCTGATCTCGGATGTACTCGGGTCGCTGGTGCTGCATCTTGCTAGCCAGCTGTCTTCCCCCGCGCAAAAGCGGGTCATGAGGCTTGTTAGCGCGGCCATTGTCCTCGGCTTCTCTTGGCCGAGCTGTCTGGCGAGCCATTCGTCTCGGACGTTGTGTTAAAAAGCTGCTAAGGCTTTAGCGTCCGGACAGTCGACTATTTGGTTCTTTATGGTAAGGAACCTGTTCCAGAATTTGTGCGCTGACTCTCCGGGCTGTTGAGTTATATGACTTAGATCGTCTGCATCCGGAGGGCGGACATAAGTCCCTTGAAAATTTGCTCTAAACGCGTCCTCAAGCTCTTCCCAACTTCCAACAGTGTTTTCTGGGAGGCTTTTGAGCCAATGCCGAGCTGGCCCTTTGAGCTTGAGGGGTAGATATTTTATGGCGTGGAGATCATCTCCTCTAGCCATGTGTATGTGTAGTATGTAATCCTCTATCCAGACTCCAGGGTCTGTTGTTCCGTCGTATGCCTCTATGTTTATGGGTTTGAACCCTGCTGGAAATTCATGATCCAGCACCTCATCGGTGAAACATAGTGGGTGTGCGGCGCCCCTGTATTTGGGTGTGCCGCTGTCTTCGAACACTTGGCGTGTTGTGTTGCTTCCTGGGGCCCTCTTTTTTGGCCCGTAAATGGACCTGGCTGGGCCATCTGTTTTCCCAGGATCATGAGTCGGCTTGTGTGCGGCGCCGCTTGTCGCTTTTGGCCTGTCATCTGGCCGTCTATCCGGCCAGGCGGCCTCTTTGTTTTTTGACTGTGGGGGCTCTATGGCTTCCTCGTCAAATTCTGGCAGCAGCTTGCGCTTCGGGTAGCTCTTTGTTTGGTGGCCATTGCCATATTTGTCTGCGGTCTTGAGTACTTTGCTCCACCTCATTCTGAGTATGTCTTCCGCTGTTTTGAGCTTCCGTTTTTCCTTCTTCAGACTTCTTGCAGTGGCGACGAGTCTTTTGTGAAGGTTCTTATGCTCCGGTGGTGTGTCCGGCGTGAGGTCGTCTGGACTGTTGGTTTCGCCGGGCATGGATTGATTATCCGATTCGTCCTGTTCGGACGGTTGCTTGGTTGCATGTTCGTCGTCCACTGGTTTGCCCTGCTCTATTGCTGGGTCATTAGGAATGTTGTTTTTGTCGAGGCGGGACTTAGGGCGGCGTCTGCGTCGCCGTTTTGGTTGTTTGTCGGTGGGATTATCCTTTACCGCGCCCCGTTGTTCCTCGTTATCGCTTCCTTTGGGGGTGTCCACTATATATACATCATGTGTTGGGGTGGTCTTCCAGTGCCCTGTAGGCGCTGGTTCTTGATCGTCTCCGGCATCGTCGTCTATACCGTCGATGTCTTCGGAGTCGTAGTCTAGCATGTCGGTTAGATCGTCGACAGTGGCTACAAAGTGGGTGGTGGGTGGGCTTCGAATTTCTTCGTCATCCGCATCCCAACCATCCTGGCCGTAGTCCGGCCAGGGCTCTCCGGATAGCGAGAGATGCTTTAGCGATTTTAGGATGTCGCCAAAGGGTGAGTGCTGAAAGATGTCCGCAGCGGTGAACTCCATGATTGGCGCCCAATCGGATTCGATTGGCAGGGGCGCAGGAGGTTCGGAGTCCGGCACCTCGGAGTCATGAGCTTTATAAGGGACGAGGTCAGCGTTCGGCTCCATCGCCGTGGAAGTTGCAGCTCCCGAGGCGGTGTCCATCCACCCGTCCTCGATCTGCGCGATCGGCTCCGGACTATGGGTCGGAGCGGATTCGTGTGCGGCCTCCAAGGTACTGTCCGGCAGCAGAGTTAGATCATGCCCATCATGACAGTGCGGCACGCTCAGCTGCGGCTTGGATCCATCGAAGATCAAGTCTCCGCGGATATCCGCCGTGAAGTTTAGGCTCCCAAATCTGATCTGATGGCCAGGGGCGTAGCGTTCGATCTGCTCTAGATGGCCAAGTGAATTGGCCCGCAGTGCGAAGCCGCCGAACACGAAGATCTGTCCGGGGAGAAAAATCTCACCCAGGACTGCGTTGTTGTTGATTGAAGAAGCCATCAAGCCTATCGGTGACGACACAGAGGAACTCTCAATGAAAGCACCAATGTCGGTGTCAAAACCGGCGGATCTCGGGTAGGGGGTCCCGAACTGTGCGTCTAGGCGGATGGTAACAGGAGACAAGGGACACGATGTTTTTACCCAGGTTCGGGCCCTCTCGATGGAGGTAAAACCCTACTCCTGCTTGATTGATATTGATGATATGGGTAGTACAAGAGTGGATCTACCACGAGATCAAGGAGGCTAAACCCTAGAAGCTAGCCTATGGTATGATTGTTGTAATGGTTGTTGTCCTACGGACTAAAACCCTCCGGTTTATATAGACACCGGGGAGGGCTAGGGTTACACAGAGTCGGTTACAATGGTAGGAGATCTACATATCCGTATCGCCAAGCTTGCCTTCCACGCCAAGGAAAGTCCCATCGGGACACGGGACGAAGTCTTCAATCTTGTATCTTCATAGTCTTGGAGTCCGGCTGACGATGATAGTCCGGCTGTCCGGACACCTCCTAGTCCATGACTCCCTCACCACCACTGAACTATACTCGATGCCCAATGGAGCACAGACGCCGACTGAGGAGGAGGAAGGAAGTGGGGGCGAAAGCCAGGAGGAGTGGGATTCGGATGCTGCTGATGATGATGAAGGTGATGACTCTGGTGAGGAGGAAGAAGAGGAGGAGGAGGAGGAAGTTGCACCACCTCGCTCGGAAAGACGCTCGAAGCTCGTCCATGACCCTGCAACCGAGCGTGGTAAGGGGGTCGCAACTGTCGTTCAGTCGACCAAGCGCCCTCAAACCACTTCTCCGGTGCCGACCGAGAAAGCTCCGAAGCAATCCAGGGTGGCGCCGTCGAAGCCGGCCAAGGTCTTGCCGAAAATGAAGGTGGTGATCCCCACTATCTCAGGGTAATGATGCCACTTGAGTTTTTCTGTTCCCCATGGATTTATTCTTAGTTGACTCATAAATCAACCGACTGACTTCTGGAACCGCAGCGCTGCTACTTCTGATACCTCAGCCAGGGCTGACGATCATGAGATGGAAGACGCTGCCACTTCAAAACCTGGTATGATTTTCATTGTTCCGTCTTCAATCGATTGGCTTTTTGTCTCTAATTTTGATTCTTTTCTGTAGCCCCGCCTAATGTCATTATTACCCTTCCTGACGACGACGATGGGGAACCACTGAGGCACAGGAGGAGCAGGAAAGCGTCTGCTGGCAAGGTGACTCAAGACGTGCCAGCACCCGAGACACTGGTTGCGGAGGGAGAGAACGTCACTCGGCCTACCGTATCTTTTGTGGTGCCATTGACGAGTGCTCGCCCCTCATCGTCGAGTGCTGCACAACCGTCACTTTTCTCAACCCACTTCGTCCCAGAGGACCAAGCCAGTGCTGCGAAAGAAGCAATACGCCAGGCGGGAGTCATGATGGAGCAAGTGAAGGCCATCCGAGAAGCTAGCCAGGCCGCCTATGACGCCAGTTCAGCTCTTCAGAGTAACATTTAGGTCAGTCGGTCATCGCCTGTTCTGTTAGGATATGATATCTGAAAATTCTTCTTTCTGAAATCCATAGTGACTGTCCTACACCCACTGGGTGTGTTGATTTGAATTCCGGTTTAGTGGGGGCACGCTGAGTGCACCCACTGGGTGTATTCCCCAAGGCTATGGTGGACTGCTAGCAGTCGACCATAGTCTTTATAAGTTAAGTTTTTCCTTCATTCGACTAGGTCGAATGTATTTCCAGACCGGTGGGGGCACGCTGAGTGCACCCACTGGGTGTAGTCCCCGAGACTGTGGTCGACTGCTGGCAGTGGACTACAGTCTGAAGAACATCTCCTGTTTTTTTTGTTGGTCGACTGGTCGAATCGCCATTCTCCTAGTGGGGGCACGCTGAGTGCACCCACTGGGTGTAGTCCCCGAGACTATGGTCGAATGTTTGCATTCGGCTGTAGTCTTAGAAACGTATGATTTTTCCTTAGTCACTCGGAAGTGAATTGTCTTTGACATTTTGTTGATTGGTTATTCGTAGAAATCCTGCGACCTTGCGGCTCGTTACACTGAGTTGGAGAACAAACACATCCAGCTGGAGCTTGACCTGAAGCTGGCCCAGGAGAATTTAACGAAGGCGAAGGAGGAAGCTAAAGGTATGATTGGTGAGGCTTTCGACGACTGCCTTTGCCCCTCATTTGTTTCAAATTCAGACCTTGCGGTAACTTTGCAGGCAAAGTGAAGGATGCCTAGAAGAAGAAAGACCTTGAGTTGGCTGAAATGCAGAAAACAACTTTAGAGAAGACCAAGCTCGCAGACGAGAAGTTGGCTTCGGTCACCAAGCTCGAAGAAGAAAACACCAATCTGAAAGCTGCTCTTGATGCTGCCAACAAAGAGGTCAGTCGACTGAAAAGTGATAAGATTGCCCTGAGTAACAAGGCCAGTGAGTTGGTGGGGAAGAAGAACGATCTGGAGGCTTATCTGGGCGGACTCGCCAAGAAGCTATTCCTCATGCTCGAAGGTAATCTTTTGCACCAAACAAGTATTTTAACTGTGATCTTTCCATTCGACTGTTGTCTTGACTCGGTGGTTGTGCTTGCAGAATTCTGCCAGAACTTTGAAGAGGAGACCGGTCGACTGGAGCCAAACCTGGACCCCATCAACTCTCCAGTGAATGATGAAGTCGCCATGAACGTGCTCCGGCTCGAATCTCGTGTTGCTGCCGTCGTTGATTATCTCGCAAGGCTGAAGGTCGCCACTTCCCGCATCGATGCTACGCTCTGGCCCAGAGAGACGCTCCAGAATGACCTCGAGTCTCTGATGACTCGACTGAACACAGTCCCAAGTCGAGTGCAGGAGTGGAAGAAGTCTTCTGCCAGGTGTGGTGCAGACGTTGCTCTATCCTTGGCTCGAGTCCATTGCAAGGATGCATGAGAAGACAAGTTGGTGGCTCTTTGGGTGGCTAACACCAAGAAGCACGATTTCCGGTCTTTCATGGAGACCTTCATCGCCGCTGGCACTCGGATTGCTGATGGAATCGACCTTGACGAGTTTGTTGCACCTTCCAGCCCTCCATAGGAGGGGTAAAAAACTTCTTCAGCTCGACACTTTAAATTTGCCTCGGTATGCCGAGTGATTTTTGTAACCGACAAACCTTAATAGGCTTAGCGCCTGAGCACTTTCGATTCCGTTAGGTATTTATCCGAACTTGGATTCGACGTTTGAATATGCTTGCATTTGGTTTGAGATGTCTTTTGCAGGTTAAAGCGAGGTGCTTATTGCAATCGACTTGTTCCCCAATTCACTTAGGCAGGCACTGGGCTGCAGCTAAGCCTCCGAGTGGGAGGTTTGCTCTCCACTCGGTAGGATTTTCAAAACTTACGCGAGCACTGGGCTGCAGCTAAGCCCCCGAGTGGGAGGTTTGCTCTCCACTCGGTAGGATTTTCAAAACTTAGGCGAGCATTGGGCTGCAGCTAAGCCCCCGAGTGGGGAGGTTTGCTCTCGACTCGGTAGGATTTTCAAAACTTAGGCGAGCACTGGGCTGCAGCTAAGCCCCCGAGTGGGAGGTTTGCTCTCCACTCGGTAGGATTTTCAAAACTTAGGCGAGCACTGGGCTGCAGCTAAGCCCCCGAGTGGGGAGGTTTGCTCTCCACTCGTAGGATTTTCAAACTTAGGCGAGCACTGGGCTGCAGCTAAGCCTTCGAGTGGGAGGTTTGCTCTCCACTCGGTAGGATTTTCACATTGTGCTTGTGGCGTAGCTCGAAGGAGAGGGTAGCAGTCGACCTGCACCTCGTCCTCCTTGCAGAGCGCATGTTGTACTTGTGGCGTAGCTCGGATGAGAGGATAGCAGTCGACCTGCACCTCGTCTTCCTTGCGGAACGCACGTTGAATTTGAACTTAGGCGAGTACTTAGACTGCAGCTACGCCCCCGAGTGGGAGGCTGGCTCACCACTCGGTAGGATTTTATTGAAACTTAGGCGAGTACTTGGACTGCAGCTAAGCCCCCAAGTGGGAGTTTGCTCTCCACTCAGTAGGATTTTCACATTGTGCTTGTGGCGTAGCTCGAAGGAGAGGGTAGCAGTCGACCTGCACCTCGTCCTCCTTGCGGAGCGCACGTTGTACTTGTGGCGTAGCTCGGAGGAGAGGATATCAGTCGACCTGCACCTCGTCTTCCTTGCGGAACGCACGTTGAATTTGAACTTAGGCGAGTACTTAGACTGCAGCTAAGCCCCCGAGTGGGAGGCTGGCTCACCACTCGGTAGGATTTTATTGAAACTTAGGCGAGTACTTGGACTGCAGCTAAGCCCCCGAGTGGGAGTCTGGCTCACCACTCGGTAGGATTTTATTGAAACTTAGGCGAGTACTTGGACTGCAGCTAAGCCCCCGAGTGGGACTCTGGCTCACCACTCGGTAGGATTTAATTGAAACTTAGGCGAGTACTTGGACTACAGCTAAGCCCCCGAGTGGGAGTCTGGCTCACCACTCGGTAGGATTTTATTGAAACTTAGGCGAAACGGGTTCGCAGCTAAGCCCCCGAGTGGGAGGCTGACTCGCCACTCGGTAAGGATTTTTTTTACAAACTTAGGCGAAACGGATTCGCAGCTAAGCCACCCACTGAGGGGGAATTTTACTGAACAAATAAAAGTGACAAAAATCATTGGGGAAATTATGACACTATTATCTTGCAAAACATGAACTACAGAAGTACTTTTATTACAACTCATCCGAGTGAAAACTTTAAGTGTAAAATGGGCGGAGTAACTCCGCGTTCCAAGCTCGGGGCTCGTTGATATTGTGCTCGACGTTGTAGAGACGGTACGCTCCGTTGTGGAGAACCTTGGTGACGATGAAGGGTCCTTCCCAAGAAGGAGCAAGCTTGTGTGGTTTCTGCTGATCCACTCAGAGAACCAAATCTCCTTCCTGGAAGGCTCGACTCTTCATGTTTTTGGCGTGGAAGCGACGCAAGTCTTGTTGGTAGATGGTCGATCGGATCAAAGCCATCTCCCTTTATTCCTCTAGGAGGTCGACTGCATCCTTCCGCGCTTGTTCTGCTTCAGCTTCGGTGTAGAGCTCAACTCGAGGAGCGTTGTGGAGCAGATCACTCGGTAAGACCGCCTCAGCTCCATAGACCAAGAAGAATGGAGTTCTTCCAGTCGACTGGTTAGGCGTGGTCCTTAGACCCCACAGCACTGAGGGGAGTTCATCGACCCATGCTCCAGCCGCATGCTTGAGGTCACGCATCAGTCGGGGTTTCAACCCTTTGAGGATCAAGCCGTTGGCCCGCTCCGCTTGTCCATTCGACTGGGGATGGGCGACTGAAGCGTAGTCGACTCGTGTGCCCTGAGATGTGCAGAACACTCTAAATTCCTCCGAATCGAAGTTTGATCCATTGTCGGTGATGATGCTGTGTGGGACTCCATATCTGAATATCAGTTCTCTGATGAAGCTGACAGCAGTACCGGCGTCAAGGTTCTTGATGGGCTTAGCCTCAATCCACTTGGTGAACTTGTCGACTGTTACCAGTACATGTGTGAAACCGCTTCGTCCTGTTCTCAAGGGACCAACCATATCCAAACCCCATACTGCGAAGGGCCAGACGAGTGGAATGGTCTTCAGAGCTGATGCAGGCTTGTGTGACATGTTGGAGTAAAATTGGCATCCCTCGCACTTGTTGACTATTTCCTTTGCCATTTCATTCGCTCTTGGCCAATAAAATCCGGCTCGGTATGCTTTGGCCACGATGGTCCGAGAGGACGCATGATGGCCACAGGTCCCCGAGTGGATGTCATCAAGGATTATTCGACCTTCTTCTGGCGTTATGCACTTCTGACCGACTCCAGTCGTGCTCTCTCTGTATAGCTGTCCTTTGATCACAGTAAAGGCCTTGGATCGACGGACGATCTGTCGAGCCTCTTCCTCGTCCTCCGGGAGCTCTTTTCTGAGGATATACGGGATGTATGGAACTGTCCAGTCGGGAATGATCACTAAAGCCTCCATGACCAAGTCGACCACTGTTGGGACTTCAACCTCAGTCGGATCTGTGGCACTCTTGGGCTGCAGAGCTTCTTCGGTAAAAGGATCTTCTTTGACTGATGGAGTATGGATATGCTCCAGGAACACATCGCTGGGAATGGCTTCTCTCTTGGAACCTATCTTTGCCAAATCATCGGCCGCTTGATTTTTCAGTCGGGGTATATGATGGAGCTCTAACCCCTCAAACTTCTTTTCCAGCTTCCTCACTGCATTGCAGTATCTAGTCATGGCTGGGCTTCTAACGTCCCACTCCTTCATCACTTGGTTGACCACCAAATCTGAGTCGCCATAAACCATAAGGCGACAGACGCCGAGTGAAATGGCCATGCGCAATCCATACAAAAGGGCTTCGTATTCTGCCTCATTGTTGGAGGAATCAAAGTGAATCTGGAGCACATATCTGAGCTTGTCTCCTCTGGGGGAAACCAAGACTACCCCAGCACCGGAACCATTTAACATCTTAGAGCCATCAAAGAACATGGTCCAATGCTCCGAGTGAACTTGAGTCGGATGTTGTTGTTCAATCCACTCGGCAAGGAAATCTGCTATTGCTTGGGACTTAATGGCTTTCTTTGCCTCAAACTTGATATCAAGGGGAAGGAGTTCAATCGCCCATTTCGCCACTCGACCAGTTGCATCTCTGTTGTGCAGAATCTCTGAAAGTGGAGTGTCGTTGACGACTGTAATGGAATGATCAGAGAAATAATGAGCAACCCTTCTTCGTGGCCATGTAGATTCCATACACAAGCTTCTGATAATGAGGATATCTTTGCTTTGATGGAGTCAAAACTTCAGACAGATAGTACACTGGGCGCTGAACTTTGAAGGCTTTCCCTTCTTCTTCCCGTTCGACCGTAAGTACTGTACTGACGACTTGTACTGTGGCTGCAATATAAAGCAACAGAGGCTCTTTGTTGATTGGAGCAGCAAGCACCGGCTGGGTGGAGAGCAGAGCTTTTAGCTCGGCAAACGCTGCATCAGCTTCTGGAGTCCACTCGAACTTGTCTGCCTTCTTCATCAGTCGGTAAAGAGGCAATGCCTTTTCACCGAGTCGAGAGATGAATCGACTTAACGCGGCCAAACATCCAGTAAGCTTCTGGACATCGTGCACCCGCACAGGGCGTTTCATTCGGAGTATAGCGCCAACTTTTTCTGGGTTAGCATCGATTCCTCGTTCGGAAACAAGAAAACCGAGTAACTTTCCACCAGGAACTCCGAATGTGCACTTTGACGGATTGAGCTTGATATCATATCTCCTGAGATTGGCAAATGTTTCAGCGAGGTCAGTCAACAGGTCGGAACCCTTTGGTGACTTGACCACAATATCATCCATGTACGCTTCAACGTTCCGACTGATTTGAGTGAGTAAACCCGGAATAGGCGTCTAGAAAAGACAATCTCTCGCATGCCGCAGTCGAGTCAACAATTTGATCGACGCGAGGGAGAGGAAAATGATCTTTCGGGCAGGCCCGATTGATGTGTTTGAAATCAATGCACATGCGGAGTGACTTGTCCTTCTTGGGAACCATGATGACATTGGTGAGCCACTCGGAGTGGTATATCTCTCGGATAAACCCTGCCGCCAATAGTCGAGCCACCTCCTCACCAATGGCTTTTCTCTTCTGGACGGCGAACCGTTGAAGATGTTCTTTGACTGGTTTTGCTGCTGAATCGACTCTAAGGCGATGCTTAGCCAGCCCCCTGGGAACACCCGGCATGTCAGCAGGCTTCCATGCAAAGATGTCCCAGTTCTCACGGAGGAACTGGATGAGCGCTTCTTCCTATTTAGGGCCGAGTGTTGTGGAAATATGGGTCGGAGCCGCATTGGGGTCGGTCGGGTGAATGTGAACAGGCTTCGTCTCACCGGATGACTGAAATGCTGATTCTGTGGTAGGCTTTTTGGCCCGCAACAAATCACTCGGATCTGCATTTTTCTTGTACCCCTCCAGCTCGACCATGGTTATCTGGGAATCGGCAATTTTCGAGCCTTTCTGAAAACACTCTTCTGCCTTCTTCCGATTGCTAGTGACAGTGATCACGCCTTTGGGGCCGGGCATCTTCAGTTTGAGGTACACGTAACATGGTCGAGCCATGAACCGTGCGTAAGCTGGTCTCCCCAAAATAGTGTGGTAAGCGCTCTGAAAATCCACGACTTCAAATGTCAGCTTCTCTTTGCGGAAATGCTTCGAGTCACCGAACACCACGTCTAGAGCTATTTGGCCGAGTGACTCAGCCTTCTTTCCAGGTATAACTCCATGAAAACTCATGTTGCTGGTGCTCAGTCGGGACATCGGAATGCCCATGCCTTTCAATGTCTCCGCATATAATATGTTCAGTCCACTACCACCATCCATTAGCACCTTCGTCAGTCGAGTGCCTTCAACGACCGGGTCGACCACCAAAGCTTGCCTCCCAAGGGTGGCTATATGAGTTGGGTGATCAGACTGGTCGAATGTAATGGGAGTTTGGGACCATCTCAGATAACTGGGCGTCGCCGGGGCGACCATATTCACCTCACGGTTGATAACCTTCAGTCGGCTTTTGCTTTCCACATCAGCAAAGATCATCAGAGTGGAATTAACATGAGGATATCCTCCATCACTGTCCTCCTTGTCCTCAGCTTTGTCCGACTCCTTTTCCTTGTCCTTGGGCTGTTTACCTTGGAACTGCTGGATCAGGAGCCGGCATTGGCGAGTGGTATGCTTCGGGTAAATGAAATTACCCCCTTCGTCTTTCTTCGTGTGGATGTGACACGGCAGATCCATCACGTCATTCCCTTCTTTATCCTTCACCTTCTTGGGGTTCCAGGATCCTTTGGGTTTTCCTTTGAACTTGCCCTGAGTCACGGCCAGAGCCTCTCTAGGAGCCGCTGGTTCGGCCTTCCACTTCTGCTTCCGACTGGAGTTTCCTTTCTCCGACTGACTAGGCTTGTACTTGCCGCTCCGGAGTCGGTCCTCCTGTTCGCCGTTGGCGTACTTGGTAGCAATTTCCATCATCCGACTCAGGGTCATATCTCCGGTCCGACCAAACTTCGAACTCAATTCCCTGTTCTTAACACCATCCTTGAAGGCGCAGACTGCCTGATGATCATACACGTTCTCCACTGTATGATGCAAAGTGATCCATCTCTGAATATACTCTCTTAAGGTCTCATTCGACTTCTGCACACAAACTTGCAGCTCTGTCAATCCAGCTGGTCGCTTGCAAGTTCCCTCGAATATTCTGACGAACACTCGGGAAAGATCTTCCCAAGTGTAAATGCTGCTAGGAGTTAACTGATTCAACCACGCCCTGGCCAAGCCTTCCAACATGAGAGGCAAATGCTTCATAGCCACTTCATCGTTTCTGCCACCAATCTACACCGCTAGTCGGTAGTCTTCAAGCCAAGTTTTAGGCTTAGACTCACCGGTGAACTTGCTAACTCCAGTCGCCAACCTGAAGTTGGGGGGAATCACCGCGGCTCTAATAGCCCTGCTGAAACATTCCGGACCTGAAACATGCACTCGGCTGCTAGTGGGCGCATCTCTGTCGTGGCCACCTCGATGAGCCCTGTTCCGATCGACCAAGCCTTGCACGATGATGGTGTTGGGTTTCGTAGTAATTTCAAAAATTTTCCTACGCACACGCAAGATCATGTGATGCATAGCAACGAGGGGAGAGTGTTTGTCTACGTACCCAACGCAGACCGACTGCGGAAGCGATGACACGACGTAGAGGAAGTAGTCGTACGTCTTCACGATCCAACCGATCAAGCACCGAAACTACGGCACCTCCGAGTTCGAGCACACGTTCAGCTCGATGACGATCCCCGGACTCCGATCCAGCAAAGTGTCGGGGAAGAGTTCCGTCAGCATGACGGCGTGGTGACGATCTTGATGAACTACAGCAGCAGGGCTTCGCCTAAACTCCGCAACAGTATTATCGAGGTATATGGTGGCAGGAGGCACCGCACACGGCTAAGGAATAGATCACGTGGATCAACTTGTGTCAACTTGTGTTTCTTTGGGGTGCCTCTACCTCAGTATATAAAGGAGCCAAGGGGGGAGGGGGCGCCGGCCAAGAGAGAGAGGCGCAGGAGGAGTCCTACTCCTACCGGGAGTAGGACTCCCCCCCCCCAATCCTAGTCCAACTAGGATTCCCAAGGGGGAAAGAGGGAGAGGGGTGGCCGGCCACCTTTCCTAGTCCTAATAGGACTAGGGAAAGGGGGGAGGCGCGCAGCCCCCTTGGGCTGCCCCTTTCTCCTTTCCACTAAGGCCCATGATGGCCCATATGGCTCCCGGGGGGTTCCGGTAACCTCCCGGTAACCCGGTAAAATCCCGATTTCACCCGGAACACTTCCGATGTCCAAACATAGGCTTCCAATATATCAATCTTTATGTCTCGACCATTTCGAGACTCCTTGTCATGTCCGTGATCACATCCGGGACTCCGAACAACCTTTGGTACATCAAAATGCATAAACTCATAATATAACTATCATCGTAACCTTAAGCGTGCGGACCCTACGGGTTCGAGAACAATGTAGACATGACCGAGACACGTCTCTGGTCAATAACCAATAGCGGGACCTGGATGCCCATATTGGCTCCTACATATTCTACGAAGATCTTTATCAGTCAGACCGCATAACAACATACGTTGTTCCTTTTGTCATCGGTATGTTACTTGCCCGAGATTCGATCGTCGGTATCCAATACCTAGTTCAATCTCGTTACCGGCAAGTCTCTTTACTCGTTCCGTAATACATCATCTCACAACTAACATATTAGTTGAAATGCTTGCAAGGCTTATGTGATGTGTATTACCGAGAGGGCCCATAGATACCTCTCCGACAATCGGAGTGACAAATCCTAATCTCGAAATACGCCAACCCAACATCGACCATTGGAGACACCTGTAGTACTCCTTTATAATCACCCAGTTACGTTGTGACGTTTGGTAGTACCCAAGTGTTCCTCCGGTAAACGGGAGTTGCATAATCTCATAGTCATAGGAACATGTATAAGTCATGAAGAAAGCAATAGCAACATACTAAACGATCGGGTGCTAAGCTAATGGAATGGGTCATGTCAATCAGATCATTCTACTAATGATGTGACCTCGTTAATCAAATAACAACTCATTGTCCATGGTTAGGAAACATAACCATCTTTGATTAACGAGCTAGTCAAGTAGAGGCATACTAGTGACACTCTGTTTGTCTATGTATTCACACATGTATTATGTTTCCGGTTAATACAATTCTAGCATGAATAATAAACATTTATCATGATTATAAGGAAATAAATAATAACTTTATTATTGCCTCTAGGGCATATTTCCTTCAGTCTCCCACTTGCACTAGAGTCAATAATCTAGTTCACATCACCATGTGATTTAACACCAATATTCATATCTGTATATGATTAACACCCATAGTTCACATCGTCATGTGACCAACACCCAAAGGGTTTTACTAGAGTCAATAATCTAGTTCACATCGCTTATGTGATTAACACCCAAAGAGTACTAAGGTGTGATCATGTTTTGCTCGTGAGAGAAGCTTAGTCAACGGGTCTGTCACATTTAGAGCCGTATGTATTTTGCAAATATTCTATGTCTACAATGCTCTGTACGGAGCTACTCTAGCTAATTGCTCCCACTTTCAATATGTATCCAGATTAAGACCTAGAGTCATCTGTATCGGTATAAAAGTTTGCACCGATGTAACTTTTACAACAAGCTCTTTTATCACCTCCATAATCGAGAAACATCTCCTTAGTCCTTACTAAGGATATTCTTGACCGCTGTCCAGTGATCTACTATTAGATCAAAATTGTATTCCCTTGCCAAACTCAGAGCAAGGTATACAATATGTCTGGTTCACAGCATAGCATACTTTATAGAACCTATGACTGAGGCATAGGGAATGATATTTCATTCTGTTTCTATTTTCTGCCATGGTCGGGTCTTGAGTCTTACTCAATTTCACACCTTGCAACACAGGCAAGAACTCCTTCTTTGACTGTTCCATTTTGAACTATTTCAAAAATTTATCAAGGTATGTATTCATTGAAAAATCTTATCAAGCGTCTTCATCTATCTATATAGATCTTGATGCTCAATGTGTAAGCAGCTTCACCGAGGTCTTTCTTTGAAAAACTTTTATTCAAGTATCCTTTCATGCTTTGCAGAATAATTCTACATTATTTCTGATCAACAATATGTCATTCACATATACTTATCAGAAATGTTGTAGTGCTCCCACTCACTTTCTTGTAAATACAGGCTTCACTGTAAGTCTGTACAAAAACTATATGCTTTGATCAACTTATCAAAGCGTATATTCCAACTCCGAGATGCTTGCACCAGTCCATAGATGGATCACTGGAGCTTGCACATTTTGTTAGCACCTTTAGGATTGACAAAACCTTCTGGTTGCATCATATACAACTCTTTTTTAATAAATCCATTAAGGAATGCAGTTTTTGACATCCATTTGCCAGATTTCATAAAATGTGGCAATTGCTAACATGATTCAGACAGACTTAAGCATCGATACGAGTGAGAAAATCTCATCGTATTCAATACCTTGAACTTGTTGAAAACCTTTCGCAACAAGTCGAGCTTGGTAGATAGTAACACTACTATCAGTGTCCGTCTTCCTCTTGAAGATCCATTCATTTAACATGGCCTGCTGTTCATCGAGCAAGTCAATCAAAGTCCATACTTTGTTGTCATACATGGATCATATCTCAGATTTTATGGCCTCAAGCCATCTCGCGGAATCTGGGCTCATCATCGCTTCCTCATAGTTCGTAGGTTCATCATGGTCTAGTAACATGACTTCCAGAACAGTATTACCGTACTTCTCTGGTGCGGACTGTACTTTGGAAGACCTACGAGGTTTTGTAGTAACTTGATCTGAAGTTTCATGATCATCATCATTAGCTTCCTCACTAATTGGTGTAGGAATCACTGGAACTGATTTCCGTGATGAACTATTTTCCAATTCGGGAGAAGGTACAAATTACCTTATCAAGCTCTACTTTCCTCCCACTCACTTCTTTCGAGAGAAACTCCTTCTCTAGAAAGGATCCATTCTTAGCAACGAATATCTTGCCTTCGGATCTGTGATAGAAGGTGTACCCAACAGTTTTGGGTATTCTATGAAGACGCACTTCTCCGATTTGGTTTTGAGCTTATCAGGTTGAAACTTTTTCAAATAAGCATCGCAGCCCCAAACTTTAAGAAACGACAGCTTAGGTTTATTGCTAAACCATAGTTCATACGGTGTCGTCTCAACGGATTTAGATGGTGCCCTATTAAACGTGAATGTAGCTGTCTCTAATGCATAAGCCCAAAACGATAGTGGTAAACCGATAAGAGACATCATAGATCGCACCATATCTAGTAAAGTACGATTACAACGTTTCGGACACACCATTCCATTGTGGTGTTCCAGGTGGTGTGAACTGTGAAACTATTCCACATTGTTTTAATTGAAGACCAAACTCGTAACTCAAATATTTGTCTCCGCGATCAGATCGCAGAAACTTTATTTTCTTGCTACGATGATTTTTCCACTTCACTCTGAAATTCTTTGAACCTTTCAATTATTTCAGACTTATGTTTCATCAAGTAGATATACCCATATCTGCTCAAATCATCTTGTGAAGTTCAGAAAATAACGATACTTGCCACGAGCCTGCATACTCATTGGTCTGCATACATCAGTATGTATTATTTCCAATAAGTCAGTAGCTCGTTCCATTGTTCCGAAGAACGGAGTTTTAGTCATCTTGCCCAAAAGGCACGGTTTGCAAGCATCAAATGATTCATAACCAAGTGATTCCGAAAATCCATCTTTATGGAGTTTCTTCATGCGCTTTACACCGATATGACCCAAACGGCAGTGCCACAAATAAGTTGCACTATCATTATTAACTTTGCATCTTTTGGCTTCAATATTATGAATGTGTGTATCAGACGATCGAGATCCAACAAACCATTTTCATTGGGTGTATGACCATAGAAGGTTTTATTCATGAAAACAGAACAACAATTATTCTCTAACTTACATGAATAACCGTATTGCAATAAACATGATCAAATCATATTCATGCTCAACGCAAACACCAAATAACACTTATTTAGGTTTAACACTAATCCCGAAAGTATAGGGAGTGTGCGATTATGATCATATCAATCTTGGAACTATTTCCAACACACATCGTCACTTCACCCTTAACTAGTCTCTGTTTATTCTGCAACTCCCGTTTCGCGTTACTAATCTTAGCAACTGAACAAGTATCAAATACTCAGGGGCTACTATAAACACTAGTAAGGCACACATCAATAATCTGTATATCAAATATACTTATGTTCACTTTGCCATCCTTCTTATCCGCCAATCACTTGGGGTAGTACCTCTTCCAGTGACCAGTCCTTTGCAGTGTAAGCACTCAGTTTCAGGCTTTGGTCCAGCTTTGGTCTTCTTCATGGGAGTGACAACTTGCTTGTCTTTCCACTTGAAGTTCCCTTTCTTTCCCTTTGCCCTTCTCTTGAAACTAGTGGTCTTGTCAATCATCAACACTTGATGCTCTTTCTTGATTTCTACCTTCGTCGATTTCAACATCACGAAGAGCTCGGGAATCGTTTTCGTAATCCCTTGCATACTATAGTTCATCACGAAGTTCTACTAACTTGGTGATGGTGAATAGAGAATTCTGTCAATCACTATCTTATCTGGAAGATTAACTCCCACTTGATTCAAGCGATTGAAGTACCCAGACAATCTAAGTACATGCTCACTAGTTGAGCGATTCTCCTCCATCTTTTAGCTATAGAACTTGTTGGAGACTTCATATCTCTCAACTCGGGTATTTGCTTGAAATATTAACTTCAATTCCTGGAACATCTTATATGGTCCATGACGTTCAAAACGTCTTTGAAGTCCCGATTCTAAGCCAAAGAGCATGGTGCACAAAACTATCAAGTAGTCATCATATTGAGCTAGCCAAACGTTCATAACGTCTGCATCTGCTCCTGCAATAGGTCTGTCACCTAGCGGTGCATTAAGGACATAATTCTTCTGTGCAGCAATGAGGATTAACCTCAGATCACGGATCAAATCCGCAACATTGCTACTAACATTTTTCAACACAGTTTTCTCTAGGAACATATCAAAATAAACATATGAAAGCAACAACGCGAGCTATTGATCTACAACATAATTTGCAAACTACTACTAGGACTAAGTTCATGATAAATTAAAGTTCAATTAATCATATTACTTAAGAACTCCCACTTAGACAGACATCTCTCTAGTCATCTAAGTGATCACGTGATCCAAATCAACTAAACCATGTCCGATCATCACGTGAGATGGAGTAGTTTTCAATGGTGAACATCGTTTATGTTGATCATATCTACTATATGATTCACGCTCGACCTTTCGGTCTCCGTGTTCCGAGGCCATATCTGCATATGCTAGGCTCGTCAAGTTTAACCTGAGTATTCTGCGTGTGCAAAACTGGCTTGCACCCGTTGTAGATGGACGTAGAGCTTATCACACCCGATCATCACGTGGTGTCTGGGCACGACGAACTTTGGCAACGGTGCATACTCAGGGAGAACACTTCTTGATAATTTAGTGAGAGATCATCTTATAATGCTACCGTCAATCAAAGCAAGATAAGATGCATAAAAGGATAAACATCACATGCAATCAATATAAGTGATATGATATGGCCATCATCATCTTGTGCTTGTGATCTCCATCTCCGAAGCACCGTCATGATCACCATCGTCACCGGCGCGACACCTTGATCTCCATCGTAGCATCGTTGTCGTCTCGCCAATCTTATGCTTCCACGACTATCACTACCGTTTAGTAATAAAGTAAAGCATTACATCGCGATTGCATTGCATACAATAAAGCGACAACCATATGGCTCCTGCCAGTTGCCGATAACTTCGGTTACAAAACATGATCATCTCATACAATAAAATTCAGCATCATGCCTTGACCATATCACATCACAACATGCCCTGCAAAAACAAGTTAGACGTCCTCTACTTTGTTGTTGCATGTTTTACGTGGCTGCTACGGGCTTAAGTAAGAACCAATCTCACCTACGCATCAAAACCACAACGATAGTTTGTCAAATAGACTCCATTTTAACCTTCGCAAGGACCGGGCGTAGCCATACTTGGTTCAACTAAAGTTGGAGAGACAGTCGCCCGCAAGCCATCTCTGTGCAAAGCACGTCGAGGGAACCGGTCTCGCGTAAGCGTACGCGTAAGGTTGGTATGGGTCGTCTCGTCCAACAATATCGCCGAACCAAAGTATGACATGCTGGTAGGCAGTATGACTTGTATCGTCCACAACTCACTTGTGTTCTACTCGTGCATATAACATCAACATCAATAACCTAGGCTCGGATGCCACTGTTGGGTTTCGTAGTAATTTCAAAAAATTTCCTACGCACCCGCAAGATCATGTGATGCATAGCAACGAGGGGAGAGTGTTTGTCTACTTACCCAACGCAGACCGACTGCGGAAGCGATGACACGACGTAGAGGAAGTAGTCGTACGTCTTCACGATCCAACCGATCAAGCACCGAAACTACGGCACCTCCGAGTTCGAGCACACGTTCAGCTCGATGACGATCCCCGGACTCCGATCCAGCAAAGTGTCGGGGAAGAGTTCCGTCAGCACGACGACGTGGTGACGATCTTGATGAACTACAGCAGCAGGGCTTCGCCTAAACTCCGCTACAATATTATCGAGGTATATGGTGGCAGGAGGCACCACACACGGCTAAGGAATAGATCACGTGGATCAACTTGTGTCAACTTGTGTTTCTTTGGGGTGCCTCTACCTCAGTATATAAAGGAGCCAAGGGGGGAGGGGGCGCCGGCCAAGAGAGAGAGGCGCAGGAGGAGTCCTACTCCTACCGGGAGTAGGACTCCCCCCCCCAATCCTAGTTCCAACTAGGATTCCCAAGGGGGAAAGAGGGAGAGGGGTGGCCGGCCACCTTTCCTAGTCCTAATAGGACTAGGGAAAGGGGGGAGGCGCGCAGCCCCCTTGGGCTGCCCCTTTCTCCTTTCCACTAAGGCCCATGATGGCCCATATGGCTCCCGGGGTGTTCCGGTAACCTCCCGGTAACCCGGTAAAATCCCGATTTCACCCGGAACATTTCCGATGTCCAAACATAGGCTTCCAATATATCAATCTTTATGTCTCGACCATTTCGAGACTCCTCGTCATGTCCGTGATCACATCCGGGACTCCGAACAACCTTCGATACATCAAAATGCATAAACTCATAATATAACTGTCATCGTAACCTTAAGCGTGCGGACCCTATGGGTTCGAGAACAATGTAGACATGACCGAGACACATCTCTGGTCAATAACCAATAGCGGGACCTGGATGCCCATATTGGCTCCTACATATTCTACGAAGATCTTTATCGGTCAGACCGCATAACAACATACGTTGTTCCTTTTGTCATCGGTATGTTACTTGCCCGAGATTCGATCGTCGGTATCCAATACCTAGTTCAATCTCGTTACCGGCAAGTCTCTTTACTCGTTCCGTAATACATCATCTCACAACTAACATATTAGTTGAAATGCTTGCAAGGCTTATGTGATGTGTATTACCGAGAGGGCCCAGAGATACCTCTCCGACAATCGGAGTGACAAATCCTAATATCGAAATACGCCAACCCAACATCGACCATTGGAGACACCTGTAGTACTCCTTTATAATCACCTAGTTACGTTGTGACGTTTGGTAGTACCCAAAGTGTTCCTCCGGTAAACGGGAGTTGCATAATCTCATAGTCATAGGAACATGTATAAGTCATGAAGAAAGCAATAGCAACATACTAAACGATCGGGTGCTAAGCTAATGGAATGGGTCATGTCAATCAGATCATTCTACTAATGATGTGATCTTGTTAATCAAATAACAACTCATTGTCCATGGTTAGGAAACATAACCATCTTTGATTAACGAGCTAGTTAAGTAGAGGCATACTAGTGACACTCTGTTTGTCTATGTATTCACACATGTATTATGTTTCCGGTAAATACAATTCTAGCATGAATAATAAACATTTATCATGATTATAAGGAAATAAATAATAACTTTATTATTGCCTCTAGGGCATATTTCCTTCAGATGGATCGCGCGTCAAAGCCTGGTTCCCTGGGGTCGACCGGATCTCTTCGCTCTACACTGAGCTGGCGCCTGTCATCTTGCTGCCGATGAGCGTGAGACCCACCTCTTGGGGGAGGAGTGGGCACTCGACGCCTATCATCACGATCGTATCGGTCACCATATTTGTCCCGTCGATTCTCGCGTCCTTCACGCCGCGGAGGCGATCTAGGGCTGTGAGCCGACTGAACCGTATTCGCAGCGACGGATCGACTGTGAATCCTGTTGCGTGACTGTGACACGGCTGAATTCTGATCTCCTGCTGCCCGGAGCAGATCCCTAATCTGCATCAAGCCTCTGCCAGCCTCCGACTGCGAGGGCTGAATTGACTCTGCGATACGGGCTGCAGCTGCTAAATTCTGAATCGGGGTTTGATATACCTGAGTCGGCTGCGGGAAGAGTTGACGTCGACTGGAGTCGGGTACTCGTTGCCGCGCGCGCTCGTCGAGTGCTCGCTGGAGATTCTCCAGACGAGTGCGTTCAGCCAAGTTGGCCAAATGTGCCTCCTCCAAGGTGCGAGCCTCGGGGGTTTCTCCTACGATGGGAGTATGCAGGGCATTCATGTTCCTGCGGCGAAGTTCTTCCCTTTGCAGGGAATTAAGTGGCTCGGGTTGATATTCCTCATGGACTTGAGCGGGGTCGCCTCCACCGTCCACCCCGTCGTCGCGGGGGAAGCCGGGAGGGCTACAAGGCCCGTTGACCATCAAGACCTCCGCCGCCGAATCGCTGCTGTCGCACTCGGATGCGGTCTCTACGGAGCCAGTCGACAGATCGAACAGGCCGTAGAGAGATTCGTCGGGTTCGATTGCCGCGACTTGGGTGGTGGCCGACTGGCGGGCCACCGCGTGCCTCACCCACCGCTGAAGCCTCGACCGACCAGAGCGCTTGCGCTGGCGGGAGACAGGGAGGGAGGACGATAGGGGAGTCGACCGATAAGGAGTCGACGGCTGCCGCAGCAGAACACCGCGGACACACGCCCGAAAATGCATCGCCCCGCGGACGGGGAGCGCGTCGATGTCGAGTGGAGCCTCCTGGAGCCAAGCGGAGTCGTCGGCGATGAAGGTGAGCGCGCCGAGACGGATCTCGCGGCCCTCGTCCAAAACTCCACCAGAAACCATGACGAAGGCAATCGGAACAATTGCAACTTCTCCAAAAATCGCTAAGACACCTGCCCCACGGTGGGCGCCAACTGTCGTGGTTCTAAGTCTGACAGTAGAATGGGGGGTAGGTATGGAGAGGCAAGATCCTAGCTATGGAGCAGTTGTAAGGACAAGGGATGTACGAGTTCAGGCCCTTCTCAGAGGAAGTAACAACCCTACGTCTCGGAGCCCGGAGGCGGTCGACTGGATTATGAGTGTATGGATTACAGGGGTGCGAACCCTTTACGCTGAGGAGGGGGGTGGCTTATATAGTGTCCGCCAGACCCCTCCGGCCCTCAGTTATACAGGGTTTAAAGTACATTAAGACTAGGCGTTACTGGTAACGCCTTACATAAAGTGCCCAAATGCCATAAAGACTACTTAATTACAGACCGTTTGGATGCAGAGTGGCTCTTGACCTCCTGGTGGTCGAGTGAGTCTTCATGGTCGAGTCCTTCGAGTCTGCCGAGTGAAGTCTCTCTTGGTCGACTGGAAGGCAGTTTATTCTGAAGGTGTCCTTGGGAAGGGTACTTAGGACAGGTCTATGACCCTACCCTAGGTACATGACTTCATCAGCACGGGCGTGCCTCTTTCGGAAAGAGAAAAAAACGCGTTTTCTGTTTTTTTTTCGCGAGAGGCACGGTTTTGCTTCCGCGAGAGGCACGATTGTGCTTTCACGAGAGGCACGGGCGTGCCTCTTTCGGAAAGGAAAAAAAAATGCATTTTCTGTTTTTTTTTCTTTCGGGAGAGGCACGGTTTTGCTTCCGCGAGAGGCACGGTTGTGATTTCGTCATAGGCACGGGCATGTCTCTTTCGGAAAGGAAAAAAACCCGTATTCCCGGTTTGATTTTTTCGTCGGTTTTTTTGTCCGGTTTTTTCATGAAAAAAAAGTTCGTCAAAACCTATCGCATGCGCGCCACTTGTCGCAACCTGAAAAAGTTGGAGTGATCTCCGCAAGGAGTACTCCTTAATTAGTGACTAGTAAAAATGCCCGTGCGTTGCACAGGGAAAAAATATCTTTCATGTTTAGTTTGTGGTATGTGAGTTGCCAAGGAAAGACACTACGTATGTGATGCTATCAAGATTTGTCTTAAGCAAAAACTTAATTATCCATTTTCTAAAGTATCATACATGCACAATACTTGCATTTCTCTACACAAGGAGATCCTTAGTTGAATGTCTATGCGTTGCTATGCAAAAAAACAAAATCAATTGATCGTGACTTAACTCTCTTGTCACCCAAATAACATAAATCTACTTTAGTCAAGACAACACGGGACAGAAGTCTCAGATGAAAAAATAATTATAGATGAAACGTATTTTGGGACGCTGGTTTCGGAAGATGGCATGTATTGCCGTCCTTTGACCACTTAAATTTGTTCATAGCCTCCTCGTTCTTTTCCAAAAAACATCATACATCGATATCACGGTTAGCAATCTCAAATGTGGTATTGTCTGAATCTCAATGCAAAATTTCAGAACATGCATCCTACCTATTGCTCCTTAGCTTCAATAAACTGAGCATTGTTGCCATGGTTACAAATTAAATCAGGTGAAATTAACAATATAGTGTACAACAGGCAAGACAAAATCTGAGTTTATACATACCCTACAATGTTACCATAGCACATAAAATTGCAGCTCAAAAGCTTATGCCGGTTTTACATTTTTTTCCGTGCTTCATTTTGGGCAAAAAAATTCTGTGAGTAGGCCTCAATCTTAGTCAGTGCACATCAGGCCGAAAGGCCAATTTGGCTAACACAGAAATCCACCCCGGCTTAAATAGAAAAATAAAGTAAGGTGCAACACGCCTGCTCCCGTCGTAGCCCGTGGCTGCATGCGAGAACGCTCTTCAAGCATCGCCTCGAACTTCTTTTCCTGGCTCCGCCTCTCCCTACCTCTCTCTCTCACTCGTCAGTCGTCGCAGGAGGACACCATGGAGCAGCAACCTCGAGTTGACGAGCGACCCCGCGCAACCGACGGGTGTTCCACCGCACCCCTCTCTGCCTCGACCCCCTCCTCCGCGGGTCTCCTCTGTCGCGCGATGGACGCCGACCTCGTGCCCCTGCCTTCTCATGAGCTCGCCTGAGCCGCAGCAATGGCGCCGCTACCCAGCGCCACAACGGAGAGAGGAGCACAGCGGCTGACCCCTCCCTCCCCTGCTGCATCACTGGGCCTCCTTCCCGTTTTCTTCCATCCCATCGACTTCCTGCAGCGAACCGAGGCCATGGCCGCCAGCTCCCCCTTCTTCTTAAGCTTTGCCACGGGCTGCCCAAGATCAAATTCGGTCGCCACGATAGAGCGCTAGCCGCTACTGTCAGCTTCCTGCCGCCACCATCCTCCGCTGATGCAGCTCTCTCTCCAACCTTTTAGCAGCAAGATTGAATTCTCTTCCTTTCTTATTTCTCTGGAAGCTCTGAATGTTCCTCTTTCCTTCAACAACAGCACTTGATCCTCCTCTTTCCTCATTTCTCTTTCAGCGTCTGTATCTTCATTTGCTTATTCATTCCCGAAACAGCTCCTTGATACCCAAAAAAGTTGAAGTCATATATAAATTGGAAGAAGCAAGTGCAAGGGGGCGAGGTGGGACTATTTAAAAGGAGCATCTAACCTTTTCCTAGCAAAAATGCCGTGCGTTGCAATTGAATAAAAGAAATTAATGTGCTTTGCTGCGAAGCAAACGCCAATTAGCATTAATCAGGTTGGCGAGGTAAAGAATAAGTTTGATGATGACAAAAATGATGGTTCAATTAATAATATGATTCTTTGGGGCTAAACATGGGACATGAATCCTAGTCAACTAATCGAGTGAACAACCTTATCTTTAGATTAACGTATTGATAATAAAAATATCGTACACGTAATGTTTATATTGAGTTATCTTCAGAAAGTAAAAATGCGGTATACTTCGTCCAGCGTCCAAGCGTGCATGTTTCTGTCGTGTATGCTAATCGTGAAGTCTTGTCATATAGATGTTCTACCTTATATGCAATATTTTCAATGCATTCATAAATTAATATAATTATGATACAAATAAGCATCAGAATATATGTGTTGTTTATATAATGTTTTACTTCTTGTCCACAGCCTATTATTAAATTTGTGCAACCATTTTTATGTGTTGTTTCTATTCTAGTTTAAGTTGATATTAGCCTAATATAATATTTTGTCTATGTCCTTTTAGATGATTATCACTAAGTAAAGATTAGGCTATCATACATAGAATCATTAATGTCTTAAATTATGGTGATAGAATATAACAATTTTTGTAATTACCTTTGTTTAAGAAAGTAAGCTAGTTCACTAAAGTGGGTTACTTTTGTTTTCTACATTCTTTTGTTTAAAGAATATTTTTGTACTGTGGTATCCCTAAACATAGTTTGAAATAAGCATGAGTGAGTTAATTAATACCAGTGCATGCATTGCTAGTATCATGTTTTTCATGGATACAATTTAGGAAGTAAAAAAATGATGTTGAAGAGTATTGCTTCATTACCACATTGTAGATCAGATTACCGATGCCTAGTGAAAGTGCATATCATATCACATCAACAGATTCATCATTGTACTGCCATTAGAAAATAAAAATGTTGCGCATGCAGTATTTCCAAAGTAATTTTACCTGGATGTAATTGTTGTTGTTTCTCCATAACATCAATGTTTCGGGCAAAATGGTGTATAAGTTGGTTGCCAAGTTTCTTCATACCACCTCCAGCTTGTCCTTCTTTAGTGAGATAAAAACAGTTTCATTGAAATTAACTAAAGCCAACATTGCCATGACATGTAAATGTCTCAACAGTGTTTTGGCGCCCATGATTTATTATGCATTCTAGGAGACAATTAACTTTGTATTTACTTCATGGGACATACATGCAACATATATGTTTTCGCCGTGTTGCGTATATTAGTACAACATTGTGTGTGTATTAGTACAACATTGCCTAATCCTTATCCAGCTGTGGATGATATTCGTCCCCCTTTCAATTTTCATATCCTAGTAGTAGCCAGTTAGTATGAGTTCTTGAGGGACTAAACAGAGCCTTATCAAACCTTATTAAAATAGAGATATGTAGCATAAAATCCGACGTGTGCATAGTTCAGAGGACAAACACATACCAATACGAACACGTGATGGACTCGGAGCTAATTACCGGTCCATGAAGAATCTCAACTTCAAGTAAAAACAGGAAAAAAAATTGCCGGTCGAATGCGTGCATGCCTAACACGTCGGCTGATTGCCAGAAGAAACTGCCACGCTAGCGCTCCAACATCGTGTGGTCCAGAAGAAACCACACGCGCTACGTTTTCTCGTGAATCACTCGTCGCACTCGCACCCCAGGATTAGCGAGGAAGAGCCTAGCGCCGCCGGCGACGGAGGCTGCATGGCCGGTGCGTGGCTATCGGCACCTGGCGGTCGGCCTGCGTGCCTGTGGCGGAGGTGCGGGAGGCAGATCAGGGTCGTTAGGCTGGGTTGTATTTGTTCTTATTTTCAAAATGAATAAGACCAAATTATATCTCATCTAGATGAGTTCTAGGTACTCCCAATTAGTTTTTGCCTTTTCGGTAGGCGGGACACCCATGCTTATATCACCCTCTTTTTGCTGGCTTGTTGATTCTCATAAGTCCTAAACGTATATAACTTGGTAGGATTCGATGTAAAAAAGCAGGATGGGACTATTAATTAGAATTAGGAATTTCAGCATAGGCACAAGAAATTTTGGTTTGCTGAAAATTTTGTTTGCTTCAGCGGCAAGTTTTTTTTAGCTTCAGCCGTAAGCAGGGTGTGGACTATCAACATTGCCTAATCCTCTCAAGTGGGATTTCCATATTCTATGCTCATATTCAAAGTATCATCTAATGTTTGGCTAAAGGCTCCATATATAGTTTGATCTTTAATTTCTACTCCCTTCGTTCGGAATTACTTGTCGCATAAATGGATGTATCTAGACGTATTTTAGTTCTAGATACATCCATTTCTGAGACAAGTAATTCCGAACGGAGGGAGCAGATCGCTAACCACATGCCATTTGATTTCAGAGTATCTATTATTTTTTCCTGTTCAGATCTTTGAGAGGTACCCCCTCCGTTCGGAATTACTTGTCGTAGAAATGGATGTATCTAGATATTTTTTAATTATAGATACATCTATTTCTGCGACAAGTAATTCGGAACAGAGGGAGTAGTTTGGTTTGCCGTGGTTATTCAGCAGTACTTCTTGCTGCTATAAAGAAAGTAGAAACATGGCGAAAATTCGTTTCTGGTCGTGGGAACAGATGAGGCCGGAATCACAGCCATTGGTTTTCTTCGGGATCCACGCGTATTTTGGTATTATGGAGCGTATGCCTTTTCCGTATTTGACTATGGGTCCCGCGCCATTAATCGGAGCTCAAACGGCCACCGCGTAGTGGTACGGGTTAGGCGTGGATGGATCTGAAACTTTCCTGAGCCTACCCGTCCTGTTGCAGTCACGGACCAAGCAAACGGCCACCTACCCCCTGTCGGTGGATGGATAAGTACGCCCCGCCCCCCTCCACCGCTCCCACTCGTCACACCCTTTCTCCATCGTCCTCAAATACGAAGCGCTCTCACTGCGCTCCTCCTGAGGATAGCGTTCTTCATTTCCGCCGTCTTGGATGTTGCAGCTCATAGCATCTAATGGAACACGCCCCCCGGCAACTGATGAAACATCTAGCTCCTCCTGAGGGGTTCGTTAAGCAAGAATGCCAATAGACCTCGCAACAAGGGAAACAATCTTACATCAATGGACGCGAGAGAGGGGACTAACTTTCCTGGAGCCAGTACATGGAGAAGGTGCATGACAGATCCCGCTGGCCGAGCGGGATCCCTGGTGCGTGCTGACCACCGGCGCCATGGCTGCTCAAAAAGCTAGGGGATGAACTACAGATTCTGGTACTCGGCAAGGCACCACGGCCACCCAGCACCTTAAGTAATGGGAGCCGCCCACTTCCGGGCGCCTCATCCTGTTTGAAATTCGAATGCATGAGATGCATACGTGTGACCATGTGGATGAAGTTCATCTGACACGTGTATCAACGCATTTAATTTGACCTGGCTGGCAACCAGTTCGTTCACAAAATCATAGCAGTCAAAGCAACACCAAAAAATGACAGCAAATTCAGTCGCCAGCAAGCAACAGCCCAACTGGGCTGTATTTGAAATTCAGTCGACAGCAAGCAGCAGCCTAAGTGGTGCTGGTGCGTACAAAATTTCAGTCGACAGCAAGCCGCTGCCCAAGCGGTATGTATGTTAATTGAGTTGCCAGTTCGCAAGCAAATCATGTATTTGCCGAATTTGAAGTATAATCAGCACGGCAGAAAACAACACAGAAGGTAAACATGGAGTTTCCATGTTCGTCGACTCCACACATAGGCAGGTGCAACAACAGATATGCTGATATATATTTTTGCGACATTCAGTTGCAAGGGTCCAGAAAAGCACGGCTTCAACTGAAAAAAAACTAGTTTACAAACTAGAAAAGTTCAACCACGGGGCACACACTCAAATGCTCGACTACTCTACCCGTGCACACTTTTGTAAAGAAAAACAAAAAAATGTTTAAAATGCATTCGGCACAAGAGGCCTCGTGCAGGAGGTACGCCGGTGTCCCACCACACCGCAGTTCTTGCAGGTAACTGGTTTCCGAGGTTGTTTTGGTACATCACCCCTGTCGGGGCAGGTGGTCCTCTTATGTCCTGGGAGCTTGCATATACTGCAGAACCTCGTACGCTTGCACAATCCTTCATACGGCACTCTCTCTGCTTGAACACGGCCGGCCCACACCTCTCTTCTTGCTGGGAGCTGACAGACCAGCAAGTGCATCCCAATTGCCAGATGCTGTCATGCTGTTATCGTTTTCAAACAATTCTGCATCAATGTTCAGGGTTGCTACAGCTGAGCCATTGTTCTTCATATTTGCTTCAGCAGCTATCCTATCTTCAATTCCAAGACCATCCCTTTTTTCCGTTAACGGAGAGGCCTCCAGGAATAATTCTTTGATCCTCCCTAGTACAAGCTCGTAGGCAGCGACTGACGAGTCTCCAATCCTCACCAATTCCATAGCATGCAGGTACAGGGTTGAGCTCCGACAGGTAAACGATTGAGTAGCAGCTAGGTCCTTTTGAAAATGAGCAATGTGTTGCGGCAAGATGTCCCTAGCATCTTTTGTCCACCTTTTTAATATGTGGCACTTGGGTATCTCTTGCACACCAATGTGGTCCATAACCTGCATACACGAGCAAAAACTAAGTATGATGCATGGAGGTCAAAACTTTCAGTGACAACAAACTCTTGGATAAGTTTTTGCAGTGAGGAAATTTAGAGCGTGGCAGCACAGCATGCCCATGTGAGCAAACTGCCCACACTCACAATCGAACCAATCACCGTTATCTGATATGGTCACCTCGTATTCGACCTTGCTCCACTTTTCTAGTTTCTCAGCATTGTTGTGCCTTGCGATATATTTGTTTTTCTTCTCCACTTCTTCGACTTGGTATGAACCACCCTCGAAGAGGTTCTCACCAAATTGTTCAAACATCTTTCTCGTATATATTTTACTCGCGCGCCTCTCGATAGCAATGTTTGTCCGCATTACAGCGCCACTCTGTGAAGCACAGAAAACATATAATTTGTCATACCTATTAGATACCGGACTTAAAGTAAAAATAAAATAAATAGCTTCGTCTTACAACTCTTGTCCTTTTCTCTTCATAGCTCTCATCTGATTCCCTGTCAAATTGAAGCCTCGTGTATTGCTTCACAAACACGTGCATTTGGCTTGATGGCGGCATGCACATTTTCAGCAAGTTATTCGCACTCTCGCTTCGCTGGGTGCTCGTCATTTTGGCGCAGAAGACACCTTTGAAGTATGGCTTCGCCCACTTGTCACGTATCTCATACAGGTTTGTCATGTAATTGTGGGACTTTAGATTATATTTGTCAACAAGTATACCCCAAGCAGTCTCAAATTCATCCACACTTATCATGTGATTCACCACTTTGTGGAATTCGGCTCTAAACTCACTCTTCCTTGTGTACAGTGGGCCAAGGTTCTCTTTTGCTTTCTTTAGAATGTGCCACTTGCACCATCTGTGCACAGTCCCAGGGAGCTCGCTTTTTATAGCTACCTCCATGGCTCTTGCTTGGCCTACAATTTTTTGACAGCAAACTCAACCAAGTTAGGTGCATGCCGATCTTGCTAACAGGTAACATCTCCAGATTGCATGTGAAATTTTGAGCAACAGACTTACCATTAATATAGTTTGTGGATGTTTACCCCCCATCATGTTCACAAACTCAGAAAACACCCACGGGAAACTCTCGACCTGCTCATCACGCATAAGGACCCCCGCAAGTATAATGCTCTGGAAGTGATTGTTCACACCAACGAACAAACGAAAGGGCATCTCATACAAGTTTGTCCGGTACGTCATATCGAATGTGATGGCATCACCAAAGAACCTGTACTGCAACTTGCTGTTCCTATTCGTCCACATTAGATTTTTTTATTCTACTTTCCTCATCACCTTGGACTCGGTACGTGAATTCCGGGTAATTCCGCTGTATCTCCTTGAACACAGCCAAGGTTTTGTTCACATCATCATCTGCCTGGTCTCGACTAATTCTACCACAGAGATGACGCAGAGACCTTTTTGTGAAAGGCACGCTTTGTGACGAACCAAAGAAGCTGCCAATGATGCTGTAAACCTTGTTGAGGTTGACATTGTTTGCCCGCAGTTGCTTCACCAGATGTTTTGTGTACACATCTATGTGCTTGTGAGACGGCCAATGAACTTTTTCGCCGCAAGTAAGAGATAGGGAATGATTGTGACTTGCCCGGTGCTCAGCAATGTACCATCCGTTGTCTGCAGCCTTTAGCAATCCGATCATTGCAGGGCACTCGCATCTGCAAGACCGGCTGTTCTGTTGTTCTGGTTTCCCCTGCAATTTTTTTGGACAGATTGTCAGATTTTTTACTAATGAACTATATTGGAAGAATCACAATACGACAGTATGGTTTGCAAAGTATGTAGTACTGACCGAGCAGCCACATACGATTTTCTGCATACATTTTGTCTTCTCGGCATTCAAACGGCTCTTGCCATACCTTATACCAAATCCAAGCTCCCAAGAGTACAAGTTGTAAAAATCATATGCTTCTCCAAGCGAATCAAAACTCATACCAATCTCAGGTTTAACTACATTTTCCGTAGGTTTGTCCGCGTATCTCCTTATAGTCTCTTCCAATGGTGTAACTCTACCAGCAAAGGGTTTCCTATTTGGAGGTGCACGCCCAAGTCGCAACCTGCCAAATAGAATTAAGATGTTTTTTCAGCAGCTCTAATTTTCTTTTGTCTCATTCAGCTTGAAGGGGTAAGTTTCTTTATATTTTTTAGCTCAACAGACAGCAATTTTTAAGTCTATAATGTGCTAATCAATTGAAATTTCACACTTATGCATACCTTCTAGTCCATCCCGGTGCCTCTGAGGTCACCTTCCCGGTGGACTCGGCCGACTGTGTCGGGGAACACTTCCTCTTGCTGCCGGTTCTGTTCTGTTCAGAAGAGCCGCCGAGGTTGCCAACAACAACCGCGCACGACGAGTCTGCAGTTGCAGGTGCTGAGCGGCGGACGTCCATCAGCACCAACGGATCTGGCCGCTCAACATCGGCAGTGACCTCTGTCAACGGGAACCTACGACATGCCCACCAGATCGAAGAACAGTCAATTTCTCCCCATACGCAAAGCACCCATCGCCAAGCCAGCACTACCCAACCCCCCCCCCCCCCCCCCCCCCCCCCCCCCCCCCCAACACCCCCCCTCTCCCTCCTACCATACTCCCAAATGTATGGAACAGATCACAGCGGCGGAGAATATACCTGTCAACTGGATCTAGCAGAAATTCCAGTCCGTTTTGGAATATTCCGGCCGACATCGCCGCACTTTGCGCCGCCGCCATGGGTTTCGCCTGTCGCCGGCTTCAAGTCCTGGAGGGTGGGATGGAAAGGGGAATGGGGAGAGGGTGTTCAGTAGGCCATGATTTTCTCCAGTTGCTACACAATTCGACCACCAACCAGCATTTACTGCCACATTGACGGCGCTGTCACCGGAGCAAACGGCGGAGCTTACGTTTCAGATCCTAGGGTCAAGTTCTAGTGACGGACCCAGTCCACGGCTCGGCTCTTCGACATTAAGGTGGTGTTTGTTTCTCTAGTCTTAGAACTTTTTCTAATCCCTGGGACTTTTTGAAAAAGACTCTCAAGAAGGTACTTCTAAGGACAAAAAGTTCTAAAAAAATTTCATCCTGTTTGGTTTGCTAGAGACTTTTTTTAATCCCTACATCAAAAAGTCCCTGGAAACAAACACCCTAAATGCATTTACAGGTCCCACGTCTACTGGCCGGAGTACAGCACTGTTCGCATGCGTATTATACCGAGCGGGCTGTTTTCCAGAACACGTATTTGTTCAATGGGGCCCACTAGCGCTAATCCATATGTATGTACCAACGCTCAGGATACCGTGTTCAGCTGCCGCCATTCTCAGTAACGCCACTCTCAAACATGGTTGATAAATAATCAGATTGTTCTGCCCATTTTTAATTTCACAATCCATTACAACTGCACATTCGTATTGTTGCTGCTGAAAAAAGTTTTCTTATAACTGAACTTAATTGTTTTACTGATTGCGCTGTACAGGTGCCGTGCAAAGCAAGCACTGTGGCAAGTGAAAAAGGAAAACAATGCAAGCATGTATGTCTGCGTATTCAACGGGTTTTGCTATAAATGTATCTTCCTTTTTTCCTTTTGCATCCATTGAGCTAATTTTTGAGTCGTTTAGTGGCGTCGTGAAGTTCTAACACGGCTATACGCCAAGTTCTACTACTGTTGTACGCTGTGCACGAGGTGCTGCCGTCTTCTACCTTCGAAATAAGCTAATGTTGCTTCGGATTTGTGTGAACATGAAAATGCGAAGGCAAAATGGATAGAGAAAGTGTGTGTATGCTAAGGTGAGAAGATAAGGTATATGATTTTGTTTTGGATAGATTTAACATGTGGTGGAGAGACATGCACCGCTTGATCACAAACCACCAACCGGCTTATATATTGCTCAAGTTATTATCACATACTCCCTCCGTCCCAAAATAAGTGTCTCAACTTTCTACTAACTTTAATACAAAGTTGTACTAAGATCAAAACACTTATTTTGAGACGGAGGGAGTACATAATTACAAAATGTAAGTTCCATTAAAAGCGATGCCAACTGGTACGTACCATTTTTTTTTAATTTTCTTGAATTGTTAAGTTGAAAACGGGTGCTTGCATTTTCATTTGGGAAAAAGAGAGGAGAAAGTGATGGATTGGAGCTTTCACGGAACATTATTACCGTCTAGAAAATTCATGGCAACAGGGCCAATGGTTGAACATATAAATCTTTTTGAAGTAAATTCTTTTGTAACTCTCAGTCTCAGTACTACCTTGTTGATTTATACTTAGAGCACCAGAGGGCAAAATCCAAAGCAAAGCCCTATACATGTCTGCGCATCCGGCGCATGGCTGCGATTTGAGCAATTTTGGGCCATTAAGCATCATCTTCATGCAGCCCCTGCCCAAAAGGAGCAACTGCATTTTGTCTATAATGCATGTTTGACTGAAATTCCTGTTTCTATTTTTTGCAGAGCGCTCACAAATTAAGCAATCTATGAAATGGCTACAAGGGACCGGATATCCTACTTGGTATGTGGTTTTAAAAGCGACCTAGGTTCCAGCTTGCTGTGAATTTTATGATTTATCACTGCTATACTGTTAACTACTTAACGCGATACTGAAACATTGGAGCCATAGTATTTGCAGTGGAATTCCAAACAGGCTTCATCAATTCCGTAAAGGCCTATGTAGAAACATCTATGACTTCACTAGAGAGTGGATTTGCACTTGAGGAGCAGCTCGAGCAGCTTTGCGCACATGCCTAGACCTACTCTCCTGTCGGTGTTGTTGATATGTGTGTTGTTCTGTATCATTCTTTTACCTCTAGCATGTGATGTAATCCATTTTCAAACTTTTTCTAATAGATGTTCATTGAGCTTATTTTCATGTAAAAGCGCATGTACATTCTCAGCAAAAACATGAAAGTGTGTGTGTGCCCGACCTTCTCCCAGTCCAACCTTGACCAGGAAGCACGTCAAACAAAAACGCCAATCTTTACACCAGCATCAAGCCCCTAGAAATAGTCTATCACCTGTATCTTTGCGTATCACTGTGACGGAGCCAGAAGACAGTTTTTTTATCAGTTTAGGTGTTAACTCCTTGTGACAGGTATATATGAGTATCATTCTTGTGTAGAGATAGAAATACTCAGATTAGCAAACATTTAGCTTAAGGTATGACTGGTACCCAATTACTCTTGGTCTCACTATTTTATCTTTTTTGCTGGACATTTTACACCTCTTTTCAACACTAAGTCTTTTATTTTCTATTATTTTTTCATCTTGTTCTGATGTCAGCTGAAACAAGAACACAAGGCACATCATGTTGCTTCTAACCTCACGCAACTAAGGGAATTTCTTTCTTTCTTTAAACATCACCAGATTTTCTCTCTTTGTTTCAAGAATATGGTCCTTGGTACTTTTGATAATGTTAAATGTTGTTTTGCTACTTGCAAAGTTGTTGAAGTGGTGAATTGCTTTTCAGGTTTCTAAGCATTTTTCTTTTGTACCGTTGCAACGCACGGGCCTTTGTGCTAGTTATTATATATATAGGGAAAGATTTCGTGTTAAAATAGGCTTTATCTTTGTTGTTTTTGGGCCAGATACTTAACTTTTTTGTGTAGCATGCAAATAATCGAATTACCCGATGAAACTTTTGACATACATGACAAACATGCATATGTATTTGTATAAAAAATGATATTTTTTGAAACTTTTAAGTATATTTTCCATTGAGCCCGGCCTCTGCAACGCCGCACACTGGGCTCAGAGCCATACCAACGAAATGGTGATTCCGTTTGCGTGCCTAGGTCACTGGATGGGTGCGCCTATGTATCGCTTCAAGCAAAAGCGAGACACTAGGACGCTGGAGTTAGCCGCACGATTGGGCTCGCCCAGCGCAGACACAGGCCTTCAGTGTTTTTTTTCTTCACATTTTTTGCATTCGTGTTTTTGTTTATTATTTTTAGTTTTGCATGTTTTCCGAAATACTTTGAATATGTCTATTATAAAAAAGCACTTTATATAAAAAAGTAGAAAAATATTAATCATGGATCTATAAAATGTAAAATGTGTATACAAAAATGTCTCTGATGTATACAAAAAGTGCACAATGCATATGGAAAGAAACTAGGAATAAACAAAATACAAGTTTTCTATTTTTTGAAAAATGTTAATCATGCTTTAAAAAATGTTAAATGTGTATAATAATGTTTTTGATGCATACGAAAAATGTATGCAAAAAATGTACAATGTGCACTAGACATAAAAGAATATAAGTTTAAAAAAATATTAATCATGTATTTGGACGATGTTAAACATGTATATAAAGTTAGTCCTGATGTATAGCAATATAGAATGTGTATGGAAAAAGTATACCTGAAAAAATATATGTTCATAAATGTAAAAAATATTGATGTCTATATTAAAATGTTCCTGGTATAAAAAAAATTACAATGTGAACGGAAAAGGCAAATATCAAAAGGTATAAGTTGTCAAAAATGTTAATCACATATTTGGAAAATGTTAAATGTGTATATAGAAAAACATTGCTGTTGTATACGAATAATGTACAATTATATATGGAAAAAGTAGACCTAAAAAAATATGCTGGAAAAATGTTAATCATGTATTTAAAAATGTTGGCACACTTTTAGAAAATAGTTTCTACAATAAAACCATGTTCAATATTTGTTCAAAAAATATTGACTGTGTATTAAAAAAGTGTTCATAACCTGTTTTTAAAGAAAATTTACATCGTGTATTCGAGAAATGTATAATGTGTATCAATAAAATATTTTACATGTACACCGAAAATGTACATCATGCTCTGAAAATTTTAGATATGTGTTGAAGAAAAGGCAAATGTTGAAGAGCAACAAATAAACATGAAGAAAGCAAAGAAAAACGAGAAAGAACCAGAGGAAACCAAAGTATAACAAAGAAAAAAAACGCTAGAAGAAACAAAGAAAACAAGCCAGAGAAAAGTCAGTAGAGAAAAGAAAATGAAACAAAAGAAACAAAGAAAACAGAGAAGACCAAGGAAAGAAACAAAAATACTGAAGCAAAAAAGGAAAAGAAAGAAAAAACCTAAAAGAAACGAAGAAAACCAAAGGAAAGCGAAGGCAAAACAAAGAAAAATAGTGTGTGAAAAGTGAAAGAAATGAACAAAACCAGAGAACAGAATTCCCAAAGAAAACCATTGATGAAATAGACACAGCTGAAAAAAGGAAAAAAGCGAAGCAAACGCAGCATGCGAGCGAACAAACGGCCGACCCAGTACTCTAGTGTTCGCGGAAAAGCTTCAGCGAGACAGTAGATACTCTCCCTATAAACGAGATATAGTTCCCGCGTCACTAGATACCTGCCTACCCTGTACCGCCTTACATGATATTGCCTGCGATGACTTCTTTTTCCGACTTTGGGAAGGTTCTAGAAACTTTCCAGGCTGATTTTCTTTCTTTTCTGGTGTTTCCTTCTTTTTCATTTTTCGAATTCATGAACATTTTTGAATTGGCAACCATTTTTCATTGTCATGAACATTTTTTGAATTCGCGAAGATTCTTTTTCTATTTTGAGAATATTTTTTTATTTCGTGAATCTATTTCAAATACACCAACATTTTAAAAAATCATGATCTCTTTTTGAATTCCTGATTATTATTTTAAAAATTCATGATCGTTTTTAAATTCATATTCTTCATCTTCTTTTGAAGTCATAAATATTTTTTCAAATTTCACAAATATTTTTTATCTACAAATAAAATTTTAAATTCCTGAACATTTTATAAATTCGTGAATGTTAAAAAAAAGCATTTTTAATTCACACATATTTTGAAATTCAGAAACATTTTTCCAAATTCATGAAGAATTTCAAATTCGTTACCTTTATTTATTTATCAAGTTGATGAGAACAATCTGCACATATATGTTCAGTAGAAAGCTGATACATCTCTGACGTATTTATAACTTTTAATTGTTTCATGCTATTATAATATCACTTTTGAGTAACTTTTATAGCAAAAAAAATTTGTACTAATCTATTTATTCAGTGCACTAGTTGTTGTTTTCTGTTACTTTTCAGAAAATCAGAATCTAAGGAGCTTAAAATAACTTGTGGATTTTCTTTTGCCTATAAATCTAAAAAATTCCGGAACCCTCCATACCAGTTTTTCACAATTTTTTCGACGCCGCGAGTTCCTGTTCCGGGGAGATCCAATCCGAGCCATGTTCCGGCACCCTGCCGGAAGGGGAATCCATCATCAGAGTGTCACATCTCAGATTTTTTTTCCAAATGTGGAAGCTTAAAAACTTTCAAAGGGAATAAAGTTTTTCCAAGAATTGCTTGACATTGATTGTTAGATAGCTAGAATTGCTTGAAAGATTGATTGAGTGACTATGTTGTTGCTTGGAAAGGTTGAAGACCAAATGCAACTAGCCAAAACCTAGTGGGCACTTGGTTGAAATCTAAAGATAACAAAAACAGAAAGCTAAAATAAAACCCTCAAGGGGTTAAATAGAAAATATTGCCAAAAAGAAATTTTTGAAACAAATATTCAAAATTAAATGGAAATGGGCCAAGAGAATAACAACTTGAAGAAAAACAGACGAAAATTTGGAAAATACGAATATTCAAAAAGAATGTTTAAACAAAGCCTGGAAATGAAGTGCAAAAAATATTTACTCAAATAACCCAAATAGAATGTTCACAAGTACATAAACATTCAAATTTGGATTTAGAATATTCACTGTTAGAAGAAAAATAAAATTATAATTCAAATAGAAATAACAGATGAGATAGAAAAGAAAATAATGAAAGACCGAGACGAGGGATCTAGAGGGGGGTGAGGGGTGATTAGACTCGTAAAAAGTTTAGAGTTGCAGTTTATAAATTTCTTCAAGTTAAGGTTGAGTTTAGCACATGTTAAAGGGTAGACAAGACATTCTACACAAGCATAGCAAGAGTTTGAGCAGCGGAAAAGGTAAAGCATGCAAGTGCAATAATGTAAATGGGATGGGAGTTGGGAAGAGCAAACGCAACGGAGACACGAAGATTTTTGGCGTGGTTACGATAGGTGGTGCTATCGTACGTCCACTTTGATGGAGACTTTAACCCACACTCGGTAACGGTTGCGCAAGTCCACGGAGGGCTCCAACCATGAAGGGACCACGAAGAAGCAATCTTGTCTATTCCACCATGGCCTCCGTCCACGAAGGACTAGCCTCACTCAGGTAGATCTCCCCGAAGTAGGCGATCTTCCCGCCCTTACAAACTCCTTGGTTCAACTCCACATCTTGGAGGCTCCCAAGTGACACCTAACCAATCTAGGAGACACCACTTTCCAAAAGGTAATAGATGTTGAGTTGGTGATGAACTCCCTGCTCTGGTGCTTCAAATGATAGTCTCCTCAGCACTCAATCTCTCTCTCACAGATTTGGCTTGGGCAAGAGAAGGATTGGAGTGGAAAGCAACTTAAATACGCTAGAAATCAAGGTTCAAATGGTAGGAATGGAATCTCTTGACCTCAACACATGAATAGGTAGTTCTCTCTCAGAAAATGAATGGTGAAAGTTATGTTTCGTTCTGATGGCTCTCTTAGAGAGTAGGTGGGGGTGGAGGGGTATCAATAGCCTTCACCCAAAATCCAACCATTACACGCTTTTCACCCAAATCGGTTAGGCCGAATGTAGAACTCGGTGAGACCGATTAGTGTAAAAGATATGAACGTTGGGCTTTTCGTGGGACGAAAGTGGAGCAACTCAAAGGGACCCAAGTGCAATGGCTAGGTGAATAGGCGCTTTAAAATAATTACGGTTTAGGCTTGAACAAATGCGAAATAAATCTAACGGTTAATTTGACAAGCACAAAACCTAAAACAACTAGGCTCACCTATGTGCACCAACAACTTATGCTAAGCAAGATAAACAACTATGTAATAGCAAGATATATAACATGAAACACTATGGCTATCACAAAGTAAAGTGCATAAGTAAAAGGGCTCGGGTAAGAGATAACCGAGGCACGCGGAGATGACGATGTATCCCGAAGTTCACACCCTTGCGGATGATAATCTCCGTTTGGAGCAGTGTGGAGGCACAATGCTCCTCAAGAAGCCACTAGGGACACCGTAATCTCTTCACGCCCTCGCACAATGCAAGATGTCATGATTCCACTAAGAGACCCTTGAGGGCGGTCACCGAACCCGTACAAATGGCAACCCTTGGGGGCGGTCACCGAACCCGTACACTTTGGCAACCCTTGGAGGCGGTCACCGGTACCCGTCAAATTGCTCGGGGCAATCTCCACAACCTAATTGGAGACCCTGACGCTTGCCCGGAGCTTTACACCACAATGATTGAGCTCCGAACACCACCAATCATCTAGGGCGCTCAAGCACCCAAGAGGAACAAGCTCAAGGGTACCAAGCACCCATGGGTATTAAGCTTCTCAAATTGTAACTTCCACGTATCACCGTGGAGAACCCAAACCGATGCACCAAATGCAATGGCAAGGGGCGCACAGAGTGCCCAAGTCCTTCTCTCCCAAATCCCACCAAAGCAACTAATGTCAGGGAGGAAAATGGGAGGAAGAAAAAAAGGGAGAACACCAAGAACTCCAAGAACTAGATCCAAGGGGTTCCCCTCACATAGAGGAGAAAGTGATAGGTGGAAATGTGGATCTAGATCTCCTCTCTCCTTTCCCCCCAAAACTAGCAAGAATCCATGGAGGGATTGAGAGATAGCAAGCTTGAAGAAGGTCAACAATGGGGGAAGAACACGAGCTCAAAGGATAAGGTTCATTGGGGAACAAAACCC
Organism: Triticum aestivum; assembly: GCF_018294505.1. Taxonomy (NCBI): domain Eukaryota; kingdom Viridiplantae; phylum Streptophyta; class Magnoliopsida; order Poales; family Poaceae; genus Triticum; species Triticum aestivum. Next base: position 572,413,049 of record NC_057801.1, read on the forward strand.
CCTTTTATAGGTGGGAAAAAATGCAACCGTTATGCTCACAGCCCGCACAGAGTGGTACTACCGCTCGACCTCATGATACTACCGCTAGGGGTAGCGGTACTACCTCAAAGGGTAGCGGTACTACTGCTTGCGAGCGGTACTAAAAAAATACATTCGTGCCTACCACCGCTGGACTTGTGACGAGTTTTTGGTCTGGAGCGGAAGTAGCAACGGAAGTAGCCACGATAGAACCGCTCCAAGCGGTAGTACCGCTCCCAAGAGCGGTAGTAAAAAAATTACATCACCTCCAAGCGGTAGTACCGCTCCCACGAGCGGTAGTACCGCTGTAGCTTTTATAAGGACACCAAAACTGACTCAACTTCTGCAAACAGACTCCGAATTCAATGAAACCAAGTTTGTTGGAAAGCTAGCGACAAGGGCTAACACAATCTTTAGAGAACTAACAATAAGAAGGAAATTAGAAAAGGCCCATGAGAAAATGGTGAGAACCCTTCCTCAGATAAGACCAGTAAAATCTCCAACACCAAAAACTCAAAAGAAGAAGCATATGAAATCCGTTTTCAATGTACTAGAGCTTGTCACAAAGATAACCACAAGCTCTAAAATCTCAAAAGAAAAAACAAATAAGAATCAAGAAAGATGATGCAAGGATGCAATGGTTTGAGCTCTCGACGAACGATACGATCAAGCTACTCACTTGAGAGCCCCCCTTGATAGTACGGCTATCGATCCTATAACCTGGTCTCCAAACTACCACCATGAGACTGGAAAAATAGAAAACCTATCAAGGGCAAACCTTTGCCTTGCGCATGATACACTTGAGCTAGATGATGACGATCTTGTCCTCCTCAAGATGGACCACCTTTCTTGATTGTGATGGGTCGATGAAGACTAGATGATTGCTCCCCCATACTCCACTATGGGTGAGCCACTCTTCGGCACATCTTCACAAGTCCATTGACACCATAATGGACGGCAAGCTTCAAGCACTTGATCTCTTCGTGATGCTCCACTTGAACTTGCACACGGCAATCTTGATAACGATCACCACTTGATGTCATCCTCTCCATGGGTTGAGTGATATCTTCCTCTTGACGCAAGCCCATGAACACGTACCTAACCCCACATAGAACTCTCACATAGACCATGGGTTAGTACACAAAGCACAATGGACAATGCTTACCATACCATGTGATCATTTGATCCCTCTTGGTACATCTTCTATGCTTTGTGAGTTGATCAACTTGATTCACTCTTGAATTAGTCTTGATCAACCTTTAATCTTTACAACTCTCTTAATTTGGATGATGTCTTGAAGGTAAACATGAATGATCACACAATCTTCTTCTTCAAGACATGCTTGCAATAAGCTCAACACTCACATGACCAATCTTTGGATAATTCCTTAATAGCACCTTGATCAACTCATAAACTCCTTGAAACCAACACATGGACTTCAAGAAAAGCCTATGGACAAATCCTTCAAATATAACTTAAGAAACCATTAGTCCATAGAGATTTTCATCAATTACCAAAACCAAACATGGGGGCACCGCATGTTCTTTCTTTCTCCCCCATTTTGGTAATTGATGACAATAACTTTCAAGAGAGTTTATATAAGGAATTATGCATCACCATGCAATGCAACAACCAATAATGCATGCGAAGAGATGAAAATGCTCTTAGGAACAAACCAAAGCCAGAAGAGACAACTCTCTAAACTTCTCCACAAAACTCTCTGAAACTTCTCCCCCATTGGCATCGATTGCCAAAATGGGCAAAAAGCTTAGAAGGCCAATATAAATTGTGATCCTCCATAAATTGTGTATTCCTCAACAAGAGAGTGAAATGCAATACACATATCCAAAGGTAAATACTTGGAGGAACACAAACTATATTGAGGCACAAAGATTGCAAAAGAAGGTATGCCACAAAGACATAACAAGGAGAGACACAAGCAATCAAGCAATCAAAAGATACCAATTGAAGCAAGCAATCAAAGGATATCAATTGAATCAACTATACCAAAGATCCGACGAGACACATGAATAAGATATTATGATACAAGCAAAGGAGTGTTCCAAAGAAACTAGAGAAGCTCGCCATGATTTGTGCACAAATAAGAATTTTTGTATTTGGATACCAAGTGCACAAAATAGGATCATAGCTCCCCTAAAATCAATAGAAACTTACAACAAGTGCAAGTGAGCGTATAGGAAACAAAGCCTAGCACTTGCAACAAACACATGGTTGAGCAACATGTAAAAGAGGCAACTTAAGAAAAGGCTCAACCAAAAAGATATGTGTGAGTCATGAAAAAGCACTTGAGAAGACTAATGTAAGGATGAGCATTAAGCATCAACATAGTCTTGGATAAATGAGATACAAGGTGCAATACATGACCTTCCCACACACACACACACAAGAAGCAAATGGATACACAAGCTTACTAAAAAGATAACAACAAAGCTTGCGACAACCCATGGTGAAGATAGAAGATGAAAGCCTCATCAAGATGAGGGATACCAATTAACATGGCAAAAGCCTCGTAAAGATAAGCATGAGGAAAATAATCTTCACCACACAAGAGTGAATCAAGATGCAACGATATAAGACACGCACTCAGGGAAAAAGCTTTCACGGAGCCACCAAAGAAATAACATAAGAAAGACAAGGTGGACGTGAAAGAAAGGATATCATCTAGATATGCAACTTCTCTCAAGTGTATAAGATTCTAGGTAGACGAAATCATGATGATATCTACAAAGAAGGATGTACACCCGAAATAGTTACAACACAAAGGAACAAGATATCCAAAAGGAAGTCATACATATACCAATAAGATATTTGCTTGGAAGCATAACACATAGCTAGATATGTTCTTATTGTATATAAATGAATTCCTACCACACAACCATCAAAGACATCACAACTAGCAGCATGAGATCATCGTTGAGATGCTTTGAGAAAGGAAACAAGTATCACAAGATGGAATGAATAGCATGCCAAGATGCAACCTACACAAGGTTGAATGAAACAAAATAATGCATGAATAGATACTTGTTATCAAGATATCATGGAAGGATGTAGAAGAAACCAATTGAAGGTAGTAGATAGTAGTTCATTGAGCATCCTAGCTTGACTCCAATAAGCTCATGGTGACACCACCTTCCTTGTGAGTGAGCCGAGCATCCAGTGCATCTCCAATTGTTCCTAGACCAACAACACAAACAAAATGGTACCCAAACTCATTGGGACCAAAGAGTTAGAGAACCAACAATACATAGGACAAACTCCACATAAATATGTGCATATAGATATGAAAATGAATTTCATGCACATCTCATCCAATTTGAGGCTTGGTGGAGTTTCCCTATATATTGGGTCAAAGAAAGAAAGCATGCCAAAGAAACTACATGAAGTTAATATGCATGCTCACGACTTTCAAGAACCGATACCAAATGACAAAGAAAAACCAAGTGAAGAAAATATACCAAATGAATAAATCATCACTTGGAGGATATCCATAATAGATACATCGAGGAACGAGATATCTGTTGATACACATATAAAAGATATCAAACTCCCAAAAGAGAGGATGGTTCCAAGCAAACCAAGCTCTCTACAAAGTTTCATGATGGCACAAAGTACCAAAACGAAAACGACTTGCCTTCCACCAAACACACTTGATAAGGATCACAAGATGAGTATTTTATAGAAAATAGGATAGCTCCCCCAAGATTAGTGCATTATAGAGCATTTGAATACAAAATGCACAAGGTGGGATCACCACTTTCACTATATCTAGAAAACACTAGACAAGATCAAGAAATTAACAAGATCCACAAGTGGTATGGAAGACAAAGGGAGTTGATACATTCCTTGGCAAGAGAAAGGCAAATAAAAGCAAAGCCAATGTAAAGATGATCAATAAATTCTACCACACAAGTGAGTACCAATTGTCAAAAGACAAGAAGTAATTGGAAATAATTCCCGTGGTAGATAGCAAGGATATCCGACATCATCTTCACACCAAACCATAAGCAACTTGCAACTTGTAGGGCTAACATGCCACCTAGGAACAAGATAATTTACAATATCAACTCTAGGTGACAATATCTCAAATGTACACATTTTCTAGGCTAGTAATATACACATATCATATTACTCCCCCATAATGTGATACCAATTAAAGAACTTAACAAGAGGCAAATAAAGGATCCAACAAGAGATAATTAATGGACTATTTAGAATTTGAATTTCTCATGAGAAGACATACCACATAGCGACTAGATAATCTTGTAATATCAACACTAGTTGGTATTCCTCATGTACACACATTTATAGGATTGTGAAGTGCACAAAGCACATAACTCCCCCAAAATGGGATGTTCCATTAATCTCTCACAATAGCCAACTAAGATACAAACAAGGTTTACAAAGGCTCAACGACACACATGTACATGATGTGTAAACCAACACACACAAACTTGATTACTCAAGATAAGAAATTTGGAGACACAACATATACAAACACATGCAAGGAACAAAACCAAAACATGCAAAGGGGCAAGTAACTTTCAATGTAAACAATTTAAGTACAAGTTACCGGAAGGAGGCACATTGGATATAGTATAGAAACCTGATAACCCAATTAACTTGGCTTGAGACAATAAGAATGATGATGTCCCCTTAATTCTTCATAATGTAGCCAAGTATCCAATGCCCTCCAACAACACCCATTGATCAAGTTTGAGCTAGTTGGTCCCCAATCAAGTTGGGTCCTAAGAGATTAGTCACAATAGGCTTGGCTACCCAAATGGTTCTTTTCTTGACACCACTTTGAGTACCAACAATTTTGGCAAAACACATTGCCAACCTTATCCTTCCCAAGAGAATGAATATCATCAATAATAATTGGGTTGGATAAGTTACCACTAGTGCATGAAGAAGCGAGGTGACCTTTCTCACGACATAGGTAGCAGCGTCTACTCTTCACTTTCTTCTCACTTGATTTCTCAACTTGAGAAGCATTAGCTTGAGTTTTCTTGGGAAGAGGCCTTTCTTCAACTTGAGGTTGAGCATGAGAGTGAACTAGTGGACACTTCCCTTGTTGCTTGTCACTAATGGGCTTCTTCTTCAATGGGCAAGATCTAACATGATGCCCTTCTACTTTGCACTTGAAGCAAAAAATCTTGGCCAAATTCTTGACTTGTTATTGACCCTTCTTTTTGTTCATCTTGGACTTCTTCTTCTTATTGGAGTTGAATCCAAGTCCACCTTTGTCATTGGGGGATTTTTGCACACTCAAGATATTGTTGGGTGTGAATTTCCCTTCATGACTCTTTTCCGAGTCTTTCTTCAAAGAAGTGACTTGGGCCTTGAGCTCTTTGATTTCCTCTACATGGTTAGTCTCAACGCAAGTACTAGAGGAAGTATAAGCTTCATCGTTAGAGCAATAAGGCAAGGAAAGCAATTCATCACGAGATGTACCAACATTGTGAGTAGATGAATTACAAGGACTAGCACATGGCAATATAACATTTTGACTAGAAATAGTGCTAGTATCCACATGAGGCTCACTAGATGTTACCTTAGCAATCATGGCCTCATGAGATATCTTTAGCACATTATGGGATACTAGAAGATCATCATGAGAGCTTGAGAGCTTTTCATGATGTTCTTCAAATTTCTCATAATTGCTAGATAGCAATTCAAGTTGAGCCCTTAGCTCAACATTCTCCTTCAAAGTGGATGCTTCACTAGAAATAGAGTTAGTAGCACAAGCATCATCAATAATAGCAAGAGGATAAGGCAACTTGGCAAGCTCTTTTGAATATGAAGCTTTAAGTTGTGCATGAGACTCGGTGAGTTTGATGAGCTCACTCTTAATGACCCTTGAGCCATTTTCGAGGTTCCCAAAGTCCTCAAGGAGTTTAGCATGTGCAACTTCAAGATTCTCATTTTTAGTTTCAAAATCATTGGACACCTCAAGAGCTCTATCATGTGATTCCTTCACTCTAGATAATTCTAGAGCAAAAGTCTCCTCAAGAGATTCTTTGGTGATTTGTTCAAGTTCAAGAGCTTGAGAGAGGTCCGCAATCTCATTAGCGTAATCACGCTCATGACCTTCCATTTTCTCAATGGTGACCTCGTGCTCCTCGAGATGAGATTCCAACTCCTCAATATATTTCTTGCCCTCAATGGCAATAGACATGATTTCCATGAAGTTGGAACGAGCAATTTTATTCTTATGAAGAGCTTTAAAAATCATTTCTCCCTTAATTTTTAAGGAAGCAACATTATCATTCTCTTCATCATTATCCTCATCATCATTAGCATTAACATCATCATCAAGAGACATATTGGGGTTCAAACACTACAAAAAAATACACTTCCGTGATGATACGTGTTTGTCACAGTAGGTCGCGTTTTCTGTCATGCATGTACATCCATGACGATTTTATGACAGAATCAAGATAGTCATACCTGTGCTGTCGTAGAAGTGTTCCATGACATTACCAAAATTATCATCACGGAAGTGTCCACTTCCATGATGATAAATCGCGTGTCATAGAAGTGCTTTCGTCAAGGGTGACCGACACGTGGCATCCACCGTAACGGAACACCGTTAAGCTATCAGGTCGGGTTTTGGATCTGATAACCCGTTAACAGTCCCGACCAATGGGAAATTTCCACGTGTAAAATTCGTATTGGCCGGATGAAACACGTGTCAGCTTGTCAGTGGGTCAGATAGGCGCCTATGATATGTCGACACATGCCACGACCCACCACTAGCCCATCTAGCTAACAAAGCCGGCCCATTTGACTTGGTCAAAAGTTAACGGGCTGGCCCATGAAAAGCCTGTTAACGGTCTCTTCGCAAATAGCCCATTTTACGGCCCGGTAACTCACGGCCCGTTAGGCCCTAAAGTAAATCGGCCCAACAACGTCATGTGGGCCGTCGAATATAACACCAGCCCATTTTACTGCTCATGTATGGCCCATGACGTCTTTCGGCCCATATGAGGCCTTCGTATCTTTCGGCCCTTTATAGGCCCACGGTGATTCTAGCCCATAATGAACAGTAATTTTCTTTGTACCCGTTTCCAGCCCGTGTTAGCTTTCGGCCTATTGATGGCCCATACGTTCTTGGGCTCGTTTTCAGCCCTCGATTACTTCCGGCCTGTTACTGGCCTGTTCCCCTAATATGCCAAATTCGGCCCATGGCAAGAGTCGGCCCGTTATTGGCCTGTTCCCCTAATGGGCCACATTCGGCCCATGGCAAGAGTCGGCCCGTTTCTGGCCTGTTAACCCATTGCGCCATTTCTAGCCCGTCCTATATTCTGGCCCATTAACGACCCGTTATGCCTGTGACAGAATTAAGCCTTTGCTGTCCTACGGCCTGTTAACGGCCAGTTACCTTGCTGGGCTGATACCAATTACGCCCGTTTACGGCCCATGTAGACCCATTTATCCGACGGCCCGAGGCCCACCGATTCTACGACCCTGTTGGAGGCCCATTTATCGACAGCCCGTAGGAGACCCATGGATCCTACAGCCCGTAGGAGACCCATGGATCCTACGGCCTGTAGGAGACCCATGGATCCTATGGCCCGTATATGGCCCATGGTTGTTGTGACCACTAGCAAACCAGGGAAAAAGAAGACTAGGAAATAAATAAGGCCGATACTAACGCTAGGCTATTAAGGCGATTGCACAGATTACATCCACTTGGCATCAAAGATCGCCACCAGTGCAAATATAGGGAACACCCTACACTATACAAAAATGGCTTGCTGTTTTCTTCAGCCGGTGGCTGCATATTAAGAATAAATTTGGTATCGCACCAAAACAAATTACAACTATATAACAAAAGGAAGGTTGGCATAAAACTTAACAGTCTAGCAGATAAATGCACCACCGGAAGTTCAGAAGCTCAGTTCATTTGACCTGACTGTTACGTTTTCATGTGTATTGTCCGATGGAGCACCATAACCCTCGCCTTCATTTCCCCTAGGCTCCTGAACAACATAGCAAATGTCTGATAGTCTGGTTTCAAAAGCATGCATATCTTGACGACATCGAACAATGTCTCTCCTTGTTTCACAAAGGGTCTCTGTTAGGGAATGGACTTGTGTCTGGAGCGCAGATACAACATTGCTTTGAGCTTGCATATCTTGATCATGAGGCAGTTTGGACGATATTGCCTTAACAACCAACCCAGTATTACGCAGGAACGTGCTTTTGGCACTGTTAGTGGACAGGTACTGACCCACTGCAGCAAGAGCTGACATTGCGGTTATAGTTGCCTCGCCACCTTCAGAAGGTGGCGGTTCCACCATTTTTTCCATAGCTCGCTGAAAAGTTGAGGTTTTACATTAGTAGTACCAGAACAGAAGATATTAAGGAGGCAGCAAAACCAAACAAAATAGCTTTGGTCTATATACAGAACTTATTCTGGTGAACCCATGTAAAATATTAGTTGTATTTTATTGCAAAGTACATAATAAAACCAGGTTCCAAACATATGACCATGTACCATCGCTAATGTATTGTCTATTTCTTCACATTGTATTGAGGGCTAAGGATAAAGAGACGAAGTTTATAATACGGTAAGCATAGTATGACATCATTCATATCACAAAACAACTGAGAACAGACAAACAGGCAATTGTAACGTTGTGTGGGCAAGTCCAGCACGGAACTAGATTACGGGTCAAGATCAAAGGAACATCACTCCTCTCTTTTAAACCTTGTAAGGTGCAATGATACGCTAAGACAATTGTGTATAAAATTGAAAAGAGTAATAGACATTGGCTGCAAACCATGCAGTTCAAGGCACAAGTCAGAGTAAGTAGTAGTTAAAAGGCATGAGGATTAAGGACTTACAACAGCGGCTTTGACTGGTGTAGTCATGCCCTTCTTCTTGCTGGTGTGACAGTCCTTGAAGATTTCCACAACATTTGGTTCAGGTACTTTTTGGTCCTTGCGGGCTTTCCTCTGCATTTCGAACAAGTCAATATAGATCTGATAATATGGTACAGCAAAAAGAGTGAAACAACAGCTAATTACAAGAGCCTCGCAGTGTGCAATATAGCTACGAGATCCTGTCGTCTGTTGGAATTTCACTTTCGTACGGTTGGCCTTGTTCTTTGAACAGTTCACCTACAAGAAGATAGATTTGTGTGGCACATGCGTAAATAGGACTTCAACATGTGATCTGATCACATATATATATAATGTACCTGATACTTCGGATCAGACCAGTGTTTAACAAGGCCCCTCCAGTCTTCATCCGATATATTTTCCACTGGAGATGTTTGGGAAAGTTCACTATTAGCCTTGCCTTCAAAGTGAGTTTTCCTCAAGTTATACCGATACTGTCGCAGAGCAGACTTGAAAACATGGGTGCAAGCTTGAACCTCATCTGTTGAAAATTTTGGGAGTCTCATTATCAGCAACCTAGAAAGTATGGGACAGAGCAAGACGATATTACTAGTTTCCATACATAACCATACTTACAGATAAATGGTCGAGGAAGGTGTTGAACTGGGTTTCGTCTTTGTCATTCCTGTACTGAATCCATGTTGGGAGGATACGTACATGACACCTAACGGCAACCGCTGCCTCTGATACTAACTTGGCTGACTTGTAGCATCACGTGGCCTTTTTAAACCTGCCTCAAAACGGATCTCCATTCTTCCTCCTCTAGATTTAGTTAACCTATCGAGCATTATCCCTGATGTTTGTTTCCTCTTGCGCCTAGGTGCTAGTCCAACAACGAACATAGGAAGTGTTAGTGTACATCAAACGGTGAGACTACATATAAAGAAGCATGCAACTGTAACTTGACTCCAGCAACTACCTTCTTGCTGTTGAAGCTCACAAGGTTCATCTGATATTGCCAACTCGTCTTGTGTCAAGAGTGCTTGGGAAGTAGTGTCAGGTGGCAAGGGAGCTTGGGAACGTGCTGCTAGCTCAGTTGACGCACGAGTAAGTTGTGCAGCTGGTAGTACTGTGGTAGGTGTTGCAAGAACTAGGGCTGTCTCTGCTTGTTTGGTCGCAACTATTTGTTTCTGTTTGGCTTTTTTGTAGCTCGTGTAGCATGGGATGCCGTGTTTGTAGAACTTTCCGCTGGACTTTGACCTTCTATTGCACCATCAGTACCAGCAGAATCTGTAGGATTCATCCGCTTCTCATTCCTTGCCATTCTATGTTTCTTCCTCTTTCTCTATGCCATGTTAAGTCAAGCCGACAAGAAAAACGAATAACAATTTAGTTTTTCAGAACAAATTGATGCGTGATGCAGACGAACTAAACTTTAATGTTAGACAACCACATGATAGGAGGATGTAATATGTATGAAAAACAGGATGGAAGAGATAACCAGAACTATGATGTGTAAACTAAGAAGAAGACATTTCACCAAATTATAAGGAATGCAATGGAAGGTAGACACCATATGAAAGATGCTACAAATATCGCTCTGCCAAGTTAACAGTGTCTCGTCATAAATGGCGTTTAAACAAATGTGAAGCAGTACAAGAAATAAATCATATGCAAGATGCAAACAACATCACACTACCATGTTAGAGGTCTCTCGTCATTAGTGCCATTGCATATTCACAGCTTATGATGTGTAAACTAAGGAGAAGACATTTCAACAAATTAGAAGCAATGAAAGCTAGACACCATATGAAAGATGCAACGAATATCACTCTACCAAGTTAAAACTGTCTCGTCATAAGTGCCATTTCAACAAATTAGTAGTACAAGCTAGAAAAGAATGCGAGATGTAACCTATATCACACTCTGAAGTCAAACGTGTCTTATGATAAGTGATTGTTGCAGGTTACACAACAGTAGTAATTTGATGTAAGAACATGGTGTGATAGACAGATATTGTATGTTCTAGAAACAGGAACACGTGTCTTATTCAAGTATAATGTGTAAAGTAAGCAGATGGAATTCAACAAAATTAGAAGCAATACAAGCTAGACATCACACATAACATGCAACCACATATAACAGTGCCAAGTTAGAGGGAGCACCGGTGATGGTGCACTAGGGGAGACGTGCTCATCATAAACACAGCTTTGTTGAGTGTCTATGCATGTGTTGTCTTGGAAATCATCTTGGGGGTGTGGAGGAGTAGAAACTATAGAGGCCCTCCGTTCGGAAGGAGCACCTTTATCTACTGCCTTGCTAACTTCCTTCCGCTTTATTGATTTTGAATTGTCAAGTAAAACCGACAAGAAAAAGCAATAAAATTCTCTCTTCAGAACTCATTCATGCATGATACTTACAATCACTACTTTGATGTAAGGCAAAGACATGATACCAGGATGGAATATGTACGAAAAACAGGACGTCATGACATGTTCACAACTGTTTGTGTAAACTAAGCAGAAACCATTCCAACAAATAAGAAGCAATGCAAGCTAGACACCACATGAAAGATGCAACCAATATGACTCTGCCAAGTTAAAAGCGTCCCATCATAAATGGAATTTCAACAAATTAGAAGCAGCGCATGCTATAAATCATATGAAAGATGCAACTAATATCGCACTGCATATACAAAAGGTGTCTCGTCATATTGATTAATGCGGGATACAAAAAAACAATAGTTTTATGTAAGGACATGCTTAATAGACAGATGTACTATGTACTGAATACAGGAAGGCATGTCACATTAACAGGTATAATGTATAAGCTAAGCAGACTAGCACATGCAGTTTAACCAGATTGGAAAATTACAATCTAGACACCATATGCAACATGCAACCACATATCACACTGCCAAGTTAGAGCAAGCACCTGCGATGCTAGTGTAGGGGAAATGTTGTAATCAACTACAGATCTACGTTCACTATCTTCATCTAGCATTTCTGTTTCTTGAGAATCATGTCGGGAGGCTGACGCTGCATTCTTTAAATGAGGAGTAGTCCCCTTGCCTGCCTGCCTCATCATAAGTGATTGATGAGGGATACACAAGAACATTAGTTTGATGTACGAACATCATTAATACACAGATGTACTTGTATGTACCAAAAACAGAAAGGCATGTAATATTCAAAGGTATAATGTGTAAGCTAAGCAGATGCAATTTAACCAAATTGGAAGCAATACAAGCTAGACATCCGGCTGGAGTGGTGAGCATGATCATCTAGGACCTGAGAGCCTGGTGGGAGGCGGGCTGCTTCGCCACCATCACAGCTTTTTAGTTGGCTTCCAGGTGATGCCTATCTTTGCTGGGCTTGTCACTAGCTCGGCCAGTGCCCTGACTAGCTATTTGTCTTCTAGTGCTCACGGGATGGTGGTTCATGTAAAAAAATATATTTCCTTATCTTAATAAAGGGGCTGTTTGGTTTGTGACTAACTTTGCCAAATGTTGCCACACCTAAAGCTAGGCAAGTTTGACTAACTTAGGTGAGTGTTTGGTTCAAGCCACACCTTAGGCAAGCCACACTTGGACCCCACATGGCATACACACAAAAAATGTGGCAAGATTCCCTTAGGCTTGCCAACTTGTGGCTTTCATTTTGATGAACTAACCTTAGGCAAGCTTGGCAAAAATATGTGGCAAAGTGTGGCAATGCTAGGCCTAGAACCAAACAGCCCCAAAGACCGACTTCGGCCTTTCGAATACAAGCTAGACACCATATGGAACATGCAACCACATATGACACCGTGAAGTTAAATCAAGCACCTGTGATGGTGGTTCATTGCGAGCGAGGTCATCAACTCCAGAGCTACGTTTACCGTCTCCATTGCTGACACTACACCCTTTATAGCGATGTAACGTGTCGTGCCTAACCGCGAAGAAATCTGGGTCAACTTCTCTCTTATCTTTTTTGCTTCTATCAGGACAGACTCTAAAATACCCTTGCATAAAAACACAATAGTGAGAGTATGGGTGAAGTGTGTGCATAACTAGTGCACTGTAAAAGTAGCAGATAGCAGGTGGCTGAAAAATATATGACAGGAGACATATGATAGCTCTACAACATTGCATGGCAAACAAAATTAGATTCTACTCCGTATGATTTTGTAATATATGAGCACAAGAATTGCAGGTACTCCTCCAGCACACCAGCACATGTGGTCATATCTAAGATAACAGTCGACTGAAAATAAATAGGTCAGTCGATTTTTTTAATGAACCGTCCGATCTATAAGGAACGGGCAGATGGCCTTCGTCTACCTCCCGCCAGTCACTGTTGACGATCTTTCTCGAACCGCCAGCGACCACCGGCCTAGACCCCTGCCTCCGCCGCCCCGCCCTCCCATCGACCTCACACCACCGCCGTGCTTGGCAGCGCCCCCAGGCCATCCCTTTAATCCCGGCCGACCTCCAGATCAGGCACCAATAGCTCTAGGCTGCACACGCCCCTAAGATAAACACCAAGGCAATGCTTCCCCGGCGTAATAGGCGTACTAGCGCCTGTTACGCCGGGGAATGCTTCTGTTAATTGGGAATCAACTGGCCAGAAATTGAAATTCAGGGGGGCGACGGACCTCTAGCTAAGGTGAAATAGTATATGAGGAGAAACCTTGTGCATCGCGAGTTACTAGGAACATCTAGTATGAAGAAGAAGCGGTCAACTAGTGTCTTCTGTGGGATGAATACCGTGCAAGCAGACACGTAAGATTTGCACGAATAAGGGAAGAGGAGTACCGTTATCGGTTGCTAGTGTGGTGTCGATATGTCGCGGCGATCTTCTTGTTTTTGCCGGGGGAACCGATGTTTTGGAGAGCCGTGGATCCTTGGACAAACCCATCGCCAAATTGTTGATTGTGTTGCCATGGCCGTATATCGGCGGAGGGGAAGTAGATTCGAGGTGGCGAAGGATGGCGTAGCAGGAACAACTCTGGTGCGGTGGACGGTGGCGAAGTTGGAGCGGCAGTGGTGAGGCGCAGGACGGCATGGTTGAACTAGCCCGGGTATGGATGGCTCAGCCTCGGCTCCAACTACTAGCCATGGAGGGCGTTGCGGTTGAGGTTGCGGTGGACGACGACGTCGGGGTATCGGCTCTGGCATGATGGAGGAGGGCGGCGGTTGATGGGTGGGATGGGGTGGCGGACGGAGGACGCCGGGGTTTCGCGGCTGGTGGAGAGGTAGTTTTGGCGCCCACGGAGTACGAATGGGGAATCAGACGGGTGGGGGGGGGGAACCATGTTTCGGTCTGGGATGCACTTGTTTTTGGCTTTTTTGAATAGAAGATGGGATGCGCTTGTTTGAAATTTGGGGAAAGTACAAACTTTGCCTCCCTCTTAAATTTCGGACCTACTACGGGTCGGGGGTAGGATGGTAATCCCAGGTGTCCCAAATAGTGGGCGGGAGCGATTTCAGCCGCGTGCATGTGTGCTTAGGCGGCCATTGTGTATGAATGTTTTTCGGAGGCGGTTGCATGGCGTCTAGATGAAGCTACAAACCTACCCCAGTTTAGACCTTTGGACGTCGGGCCGGTAGGTTTCACGGGTCGGAGTTATTAGAAAAGTAATTTCCTTGTACTACCAAACATTGGTCTCACACGGTTTCGGGCGAGTAGAGGCTCTTTTGGCGCTTTGTTCGAAATTTTGAAACACAAGCATTCGCGTTTAGAGTACTCTTGAACTATGAGGATTGACCTAAATAGACAACGTTATATTTGACCTTGTATGTTTGAAAACCTCATTAAATTATCCGCTTCTTTTTGAAATTTTGACACTTGAAAATCCTATAACTACGATTATTTTGGAATGGAGGAGCTAAATTTGAATCTATTTTGTACACAACTACATATGCTATTATGTACAAAATCAGAGCAAAGATTGGTGCCCCCATAATTTAGGTATGATTTACAAATGCCATGATATCAAATTCAAATAATTGAATGGACTTCATGTTGAATTCGATTTTTTTAAACACCTTAAGTTGAATTCAAATGCATGCTAGTTCATAGGTAGCTATTTATAATGTTCATTGTGTAACTTTCGTATGTATAATGTGCTTTACACACACAACATGAACTATACTCACGTTTATATTCGATTGCTAAAGCGATGCATTGTCTGGAGTTAAAAATACTAACTATGTGGATCAATTGTGTCGAATAATAACATAGACATGCTCAAATTCGATAGAATCTAGATGTCTGATGGATCAATGACCGCTCCTTACGTGAATTGCAAATATCATGATCCCATCCTAATATTTGGATACAATTTATATCTTTAATCAATGTGTACAACAGTCTTTTATGTGTAGTTTCACTCTCCATCGATGGTCTCTCACACATGCTCACACACTCTCTCCTGAGGTGTCTTTCTCGCACACATGCTCTAGATATAACCCTCCATCCCTCTCGTAACCATTTACAACTGTTTTCACTAACCTTTATCACAAGCACTCTTCCTCTCGCAAGCATACACACGCACAATCCCCACCGACTCTTTCTATATACATGGACCTGCCTACGTGTCTCATGTACACACATTATCTTTAGGCCTGTCTCTCACGCATTGTCTCACACCTCTCTTCCTAATCGACGAGTATGATTCTAGCAGAGCATTCTGTAGGATGCCCCTTAAAGTTAGGTTGGATGAATAGTAATATCAGAGATAAAGGGGTTACCTTAGTCCGAGAACCTAGGGTTACATATCCTAGACGGCTTTGTCAGTGTACACAGAGTCCTTCACAATTCTGCTATCTTTGTCTTGTACAACTAGTCATCCATGGGTCTTCCTAAATGCGTCACGGGCCGACCAATGTGGCGCAGGACGGAACTGAATGAAGGGCCTCACCTCGACCCACCGGACCTCACCCGGTGACACACCCACTGCCCCCACGTCTCATTATCTTCTCACACCCACACATACCAAAACAAACACCACACACACAAAAAATTTCTCCTGGTGGCTCTATTCCCTCCCCCCTTGCATATACACACTCAAGGGAATGGAATCTCTTGTCATGACGTCATATTCGTCTCTCTCTATCTCTAGTCCACTCTCATTTCTCGTGCTATCTCTGCCACGCCCCCCCCGTTGACCCTTCTATCCATGCCTCTCTCGAATACGTAATACACACACATACCTCTCTAGGCCCCACCAAATGCATCAACTACACATTCACACATGTTACATCACGTACCCCATTGATCTAAAAAGCCCTCTCTTCACATTTATTTCGCATACAACATTCCTTTTGAATAAAGTGTGGCCAAAAAATTATTTTAGAGTTCTACATATATACAACATTACAAAGTTATATGGAGGAGTACGAACGCTAATTTGCATTGCATGGTGCCCACAATGATATTTATTCTGCACTGTGAATTTGTATATTTTTATACTATATACAAAGTTAGTCATAATAAAGAGAAACGAAGAGCATCTCTCTCTCCATCGCATACCCCCCTGTACGCCCCTTTCACGTATGCACACAAAACTATCTCCAGGTCCTCTAAAAGTAAGCCCCCAGAAAATTCACGCATGTTTCATCTTTATCTCGCGATATATGCAATGACGATCATTGTATTTGAAGCGAAAGCATGATACGTACATTGGACTTCAGAATCCACTCATTACGGTCACCATTTATGTTTAGTGGTTATTATACAGTCACGGGCTCACCGTACAACTCTGTATTTGCTCATGACATGACTAGTTGACCAGTTAAACGCTCCACGTGGCACCTGTAGTGTTGCATCACATTATCTCACTACCATCGTGCCCACCTGCCGGCTTGTATCTACTCTACATCTACACTCTTATAAAATACATAAAATACACTCTTATAAAAAACAGAGTTGGTGATGATGGTGTGCCTGCCATCCTGCAATACAGGTTGTCCGATTTATATCTGACGGATAGGAAAGAAACTATGGCAATTTTGCAAAAGGTACCCACACACCTCTCCACATTTGCAAATAAGGCCTTCCCTCGTTCATCCTTTTCTCTCACAAGATAAATTAGTCATACAAATGCATCTTGATGTTACGTGCAATGCACGGGCATCTTGCTAGTAAGAATGAAAACAAACGACAAAAAAAATATTTGGATGGTGGTTCGAAGTCATGACCGCGGGCACAACGGACAAGGTGGCCTTGTATTGGTATGCTGAGCCGTCTGTTTTAACACACAGGAGCTGGTGTGGTGATTATACACACACGCACGCATGCACACGAACTGCATGCACGCAACACTCACACAAACACATGCACCCACGCACGCACGCAACACTCACACGTACACACGCAGCCACGCATGCACGCAACACTGACACGCACACACGCACGCATGCATGCACACACCAGTACACCACACGACCAACACACACTCTCACGCTCAAGTGCTCAACCTACACGTGCATGCGCACACATCAGGCCCTGATAGACACATACACAACCAGGTGATTCCCACGCACGAGTTGGAGTCTTGCCGCGCCTGCATAAATTTGTGTTTATCTGACCTTTTCCCTATGCGAACTGACAGGTGGGACCCAGAAGGAACATGGTCAATTTAACTAGTCAACATGGTGCTACGCAGACTATTTGGCCGGTCAATAGAGCGCAATCCGATTCTAAACCGTGAGCAAGTGACCGTATAATCACCGCAAAACGTATATAGTGACCGTAATCAGCTTATTCTGAAGTTCGGTGACCGTATTACGCTTTTCTCTCTGTAGGCCCTCCAAAACTACATCTCTACACGTTCTCGCATGTTACATCTAACAACTATGCAATACAGCACTACTACTACACTCTAACACAATAAATCATATGTGTTTTTAGTTTTACTAGATATCATATTGTTACTTAGACCTCTCCCAATGCATTGGTGCTAAAGTGGGGTGCTAAGTGCATTAAAATGCTTAGCAACTAATGTCCCCAATGCATCGGTGCTTAGGTTTTGTAGCTAAGCCTTCTCTATTTAATTGTTTAGTAATAAAACACCTTCATGTATTGGTTGCTAGTCTTTTTGTCTAGGTTCACGTGCTTA
The DNA here is from genome assembly GCF_018294505.1 of Triticum aestivum. Taxonomy (NCBI): domain Eukaryota; kingdom Viridiplantae; phylum Streptophyta; class Magnoliopsida; order Poales; family Poaceae; genus Triticum; species Triticum aestivum. The sequence goes on from NC_057801.1 coordinate 572,431,040, forward strand.
GCATTGGTTCTTGTTGGGGTCACCATAATCCTCTCTCTCCTCTTTAATCGCTTTGCCACATCATTTTTCTACCTATGTGGCATCCTTAGCACCTGTACACCGTGGAGCACTGGGAAAGGCCTTAATTATTCAGTTTGCATACATTAAAATTGCCTTTGAAATGTATGGCCAGTATCATCTACTGCGTGGGAAAAATCCCGCCCTTTCCTGTTTAATCAGGTTTGTATCGATGGATTGTGCGAAACAGCAAAACTATAGTACTATATAGTACAAGTGACAGTTCACTGGGCCGTCGTGTCGTGTACTCCTCCATCGTAAGAGTGGAGCGCTCGCTTTCATAAATCTTCTAGTCCCTTTCACCGACATGTGGGACATCAAGCTACCGGGTCCACGTGCCATACCGGAATACAATGCAGAGCAGCCGAAGTGAAGCACGCCAGTCATGGCGCCGGTGTAGTAATGAGCAACGAGGCGTTAAATCACAAAGTTGCACCTTCCCCGCAGTTAAGTTGTAGCGACCAGACCTCAAACAGTCTGATCTCTGTGCATCAGTGTCATCCTTGGATCAGTAATGCTGACACGCACAGTACTTGAAGGATTTATAACAGAGTAGCAATCACACACTTATTACATCGAATGTCTGAAAAGAGAGCTTATTACAATAAATATGGCTTAAGGTCATCTAATAACGATAACAGCGGAAGGCTTGGAAGATAAAGTGAGTCCATCAACTCCAACGGCATCACTGAGTATAGAACCACGATCCTAAGGCATCTTACTCATCGTCTGAAAAGTCTGCAACATGAACGTTGCAGCCCGAAAACGGGTCAGCACATGGAATATGCTGGCAATGTAACACATAGAGAGTAATGAAAGAATAATGCTATACTACATGCATATATGGCTGGTGGAAAGCTCTATGGTTACAGTTTTGCATAAAGCCAATTTTCTCCTACTACAAAGGAATAAATTTATTTAACTATCATGGTGGTTGTTAAACATTGAGAATGGTTGACAGCATTCTCAATCCCAATTAAGTAACATCACCATTAAACAAACCCAACAATATTAATTAAAGTAACATGATGAGATTCACATGATAATCCAAGTACTAGATACTCAAGATGTCCATAACCGGGGACACGGCTAACCATGATTAGTTTATACACTCTGCAGAGGTTTGCGCACTTTTCCCCACAAGACTCGATCTCCTCCGTTGGGATTCTCGCACTACATGATGTTTGAGAAACGGATGACCGAGACATAGTCTTTTAGAAGCGCTAGCACCTTACGATCGGGTAGACAGTACCAACCTACATCCCCCACATCTGCTAGTCTACCACTGTAAGAGTTCGCACAACTTAATCAACTATGCTAGAGCCCATAGTAGCTTGTGGCTGCACACGGAAGTTTCTAGCATGAATAATCTCATGATCCCTTTGGGCCTGGGTGGCGGTCCAAAAACAAACAGGCAATCCTGGAATACCCAGGTACCTCAATCCGCCCAAATGTGTATTAAAGTTGCCACCTTAATTAAACCATTAAATTAACAATCTCACATCTGTCATGGATACACTCACCCAATCCACGTCTACTAGCATAGCATGGCATAATAAGCAAACGTAGAGTAACTCCCAAAGGTTTGATAATAAAATAGGTAATAGGTTCTACCTCTTCTACTTCCCAAAACCCACATATTAATTAGATCCTAAACAATACAGTGTTTGAGGGTTGAACTAATGCAATAAAACTGGGTAGTAAAGAGATATGATCAAAGTGTTACTTGCCTTGCTGATGATCCGCGAAACCTAGGGATTCGAAGTAGCAAGCGACGCAATCCGGGTACTCTATCGCAAGCAAACAAACAAACAAGCATACAATAAGTACTCATCTAATGCACAGGTAAAACTCAAATAAGAGATCTAACCAGAAAGCTCAACTTAAGAACTCCGGTTTGCAAAAGGAATCAAGTCGAACGAAGAAACAAAACTCAAACGACGAAAGAAACAAGCTTTGTTTACTAATCTGGACCTAAGTCAAATTTTACAGAAGCAAAAACTTGTTTGAGTAGATTAGTCGGAAAGAGGGCTTCAAGATGAAACTCTAGGTGCTTGAATTGCCTGATTCCGATAAACGAGTGAAAAGTTATACTAAAACGAAAATCGGATCAGAAATCACGATCAGAAATAATCGCGGAAAAATCCGATAAAAAGAAAATTGACGAGCAGGCTAACGAACGAACGTTCGTTGTCTGCGAAAAAAAAGAAAATCGTTCGTTAAAACGAACGAACGAACAGGCGTTCGCTAAATAACTAAACCGTGAAAAAAATTTAAAAAAATCGATCTAATAAAATAAAAAAAACAACCACGGTTTAAAAAAAAACCGGACGATTAACCGGCGGCGGCGGCGGCTACCTCGGGCATCGGGGCGGCGGGGTCGGCGGCGGCTCCGGCGGCGGGGCTGGCGGCGGCGACGAGGGGAGGCGGGGGCGGGGCGGTCGGCGACGGCGGCGTCAGCGCTGGCGGACGGCGGCGGTGGTGAGATCCGACGGCGGGGCGTCGGGGCGCGGGCGGTGGCGGCTGCGGAACGCGGCGGCGGCAGCGGCGCTACGGTTTGGGGGTGGGGCGACTGGGGCTGGGGCGGCTCGGGCCTCGGGCTTTAAAGGCCGGCCGGGTCGGAGTCCCGGACGAACACGACCCGGTTAGGTCGGTTCGTTTTTTTAAACATTACGCGCAGAAAAACAATTAAAAGAAATACTAAACTAACTCCAAAAATCCCGAAATAAGTTTTCCCCGGCTTCGAAAATCAAGTCAGTTTAGATGAAGGGCCTAAATGCAATTTTGAAAAACACACATTTTTCCTAAATTCAAATAAAATAGCCAGAAAATCCAAAATAAAATCTTATTTGATTTTTTATTAAATCCTCAATATTTCTTTATTTTGGGAAAGTCATTTTATTCCCTCTCTCATATTTATATAATTGAAATAATTGAAGACAAAATAAATAAAATCAAATGATCCTATTTCCAAAATTTGAGAAAACTCAAATATGAAAATATCGAAATCCCCAACTCTCTCCGTGGGTCCTTGAGTTGCGTAGAATTTCTAGGATCTAGGCAAAATGCATTAAATATGATATGCAACAATGATCTATTTGTATAACATTCCAAATTGAAAATTTGGGATGTTACATAAGTTGGAGGGACGAAGTAATAATGCTAAAAGAAAGAAGTTGGAGGGACGAAGCAACCATCATTTCACTCGTTGCTGAATCCGCTTCTCCCTCATCTTCTTCAACTTAACCATGTGTTGCTTCTGCCGTTGTTCGGCCTCATGTGGGATGCGGATCGGCTTGGTAAAGCACTGACACGTGGGACCGCATGTTAGCAAACCGCCAGGACAACGTCCTCTGAAAATAAGAAACCTCCCCCGCCATCCGCGCGGCAAAATCACCTCCTTTTTACTAATCTTGATTCTATAATTTTTTAGATCAATATAACTGAGATTTGTATAGATAGCACACAGGAGCAAAACCAAGTGGTACGGTTAAGGGCATCCACAATGTGTAGCCAAATGTGAAAATAGCTTTTGGCATCGTGGGAACCATTGTGGACGGTGTTGCCAAAGCCAAAAAGATGGAACCGAAGCTCCCTAATTGATTGATTGAAGGAATAGAAAAATGCAATGTCTCTCCTCTTTCTCCCATGCTTGGACGCATGTAGTACAGTATAGAGCACATAGTCTACTCCCCTGTCCCTTCTATCACAAATCACAAAGCAGTGAGGCGTTAAATCACAAAATCACGGACGAAGCAACCATCATTTCACTCTTCGCTGACTCCCCTTCTACATCGTCTTCTTCGAGAAACCATCTCACCGCATGCTGGACGGACGACGCTATTGTGTACTCCTAGTAATACTAGTCCTTTGGTTCAACAAACTTCTTGGATGAAAATAAGGCGGTTGTCTCGGCTTGCAGGTGGCACTTGCGAATGACTTACCGTGGTCTCCCTCAATGGTGTTCTCCGTCGAACGCACTTCGCCAAACCACAAAAAAAAGATATCGTCCACGTCACCGCAATGGGTAAGGAAGTCAAATATAGTTACTACCTCCATTTTTTGTACACAAGGCCAGTATTATCAAAATTACAATTTGCAAAAGGCCACTAACACTAATCGAGGCAAAATTGATGGGGTTTTCCTCATACTAGCAACCAAGGACATTAATATCCCCTGCATGCATGCGAAAGTGAGAAGGTTGGTTTGCATGGCGCTGCATTAATCAAGCGATGAGGAGTGAGATGGTTAGCTCTTTGGTCTTTGGAGAAAAATAATACGCATTAGTTGACACGTGAAACGAGGATTTGTATCGATTAAATCCCGCGAAGGAAAACCCCGCCTTTCTTTTTTAACACTAGTACTCCTAGTACGTACGTACTTATCCTGTTTGGGTCTAGGCCTTGCATTGCCAAACTTCGCCACACATTTTTGCCAAGCTTTCCTAAAGTATTCAAAATGAGAAGGAGGTACACTTGCGCACGGCTGTCGCGGTCGCACCGCACCGTTACACGGTCGCTCCTGCATGCCGCGGTCGCACCGCACCCTCACACAGTCGCTCCTGCACGCCGCAAACCCAACCAAGGGAACGCACCCTCACTGACACGTGCTGTCGCATGTGAACAAACCAAACTCAGCCATCCTATCACTGACACATAATTTTCATTCATAGAGTATGTTTATCCAACCGCATGTTGGGGAGTATCCGTACGGCCCGTGCGGTGGTCTGTTGGGGAAGAAGAAGAGGTGAGGAAGAAGAAAAGAAGGGTTAGGAGACGTAGGATATTCATCCAACCGCCTGAAATGGTAGACTGACCCAAGTCAGGTGACTTGCATAACAAATATATGTTTTTACACCGCAAAAGATCCATTAAAAACAACAACATAAAGAAAAACTATCACTGCTCGCGGAAAGAGACAGCCTCGTCGTCTTTGGCTGTCGGCGCGAACCAGCCGTAGTTGCCGATGTGTGTCTCCGCACCGTGGTTGTCCTCGGCCTCCAGCTACTCGTTCACGCGGAGCGTGCGGGCGCTCTGCACGGACGAGAGCACAACCCGGTTCAAGTCGAGGATGTCCGGTTCCGCCTGCAGGAGGGCCTCGATGGCAGCGGCATCCATGCGCTCCGTGTCGAGTCGAGCCTCTGCCGCCCAGTTCAAGTCCAGGACGTCCGGTTCCGCCTGCAGGAGGGCGTCGATGAGAGCGGCATCCATGCGCTCTGCGTCGAGTCGAGTCTCTGCCGCCCGGTTCAAGTCCAGGACGTCCGGTTCTGCCTACAGGAGGGCCTCGATGGTAGCGGCATCCGCGCGCTCCGCCTCAAGTTGAGCCTCTGCCACCCGGTTCACATCCACGACATCCGGTTCCACCTGCAGGAGAGCCTCGATGGCAGCGGCATGTGCGCGCGCCGGGTCGAGTTGAGCCTTTGCCTCCCGGTCCTCCTTTAGTATCGCCATGTTGAACCGCTGGTCCGCGTGCACCATGGGGGACTCGGACGCCGGCACGAAGTTGACGTCCATCGTCTCATACACATCGGGGGCCTTCTGCGCCGCGACCTCCGCCATGAACATTGGATCGGCTTCCTCCTCCTCGTAGTTTGGCTCTAGAGAACCCGGGGATTGGCCCGCCGCAAAGAGAGCTTGGGAACGGAGGTCTGTGGCGCCGACCGCCGCCGCGATTTCTGCGCGGCGCTCCGGCATCAGCATCTTGTAGTAAGTGATCTTGCGGCGCAACATGGCTTTCATGGGAACTAGGGGATGCTTGATGCGGGCTAGGGGATCGAAAGGTGGGGGAATGGGCTGGAGATTAGGTGTGGTTTTAGGGCAGTGGCTGGCGTAGGCCGAGCAGCGAAGGTTCTTGTGTGAATAGTGGTTTCTGTGATGACCGATCAATCGGTTTTGACTGTACATCGCTCTTGTCGCGTTCGCGTTGCATCCCAGCACGCTGGACCCTCCACATCGCTCACCGAATGGAACACGCTTCGTCTTGCATTTTCGCTCGCTTGTGGGACCGCAGTTGAGAGAAAACCGACGTCCCTCCCCTCCCCCGCCCGTGTCATTTATTATACTACCACTCCCTCTATTTTATGCAGAGTAAATAAAAACAGAGGGAGTATACTACGGATGAGGATCCCCTGACGTGGCCAAACCCATTGAGTAACTGACATGCGGGGCCTAGCAAGCATGGGGTCCGCCAGTAAGTGACCGAAAGGGAGGGTAAGGCAGGGGTACCTACGTCAGAGGATCCACTTCCACTACTACCCCTTCCTTCCATTTACTATACAGGGCCTAATGCGTTTTTTGAGGCTAACTTTGACCAAATGTTAGAGTAATAATATATGACACTCAACTTACACAAAGCATACGGTCAAATTCATATGTGAAAGGAGTTTCCAATGATATAATTTTCACATTATACATCTCATGTACTATTAATCTTGTCAATAGTCAAATGCGGTTTTAAAAACGCATTAGAGCATGGTTAATAATATAGCCAGTCGATGGCTATGAGGGACTGCCATGCCATCTATAGCCATCATCTATTTATATGCACTCATACGATAGTGTGGGCTATAAGGTTGGCTATTTCCCGCAAAAAATATATAAGGTTGGCTATTGTATTAGTACTTTTTTCCATCTCCTCTCTATCTCTTTCTTCATATTTATGGTACTATTTAACTAGGAATGCATATATAGCCAAGGCTCTTGCATGAGAGCTCACTCCCCTTACTTTTTCACATCTCTCTCCCCACATAGGCCCTATACAAATGGAAGGAGGGAGTACAGATGTTGTCAGTACTCCACGTGTACTATTGGACAGGGAGATTAAAAAAGTTACTATTGGACTGTCTATACGTGGCGAAATCCTAGTAGGAAGAGCATGCGCGAGAACAAGCACATTCACGTGGTTGAAAACAAATTGGGAACCATCTCAAGTACAAATCTAGGAGTACGTACGAATCTAACAATATTGATTGGGCGTTGTTGAGTGTTGATACCTTTTTGATCAAAGTAGAGATACTTTTACTACACATAAAACTTATATGTAAACTAGAAAGGATAGGAGGGAGTATATTGTACGTTCAAAAATGAAACAAACATTGAATACCCTTTATATATGATTTGCGGATGCTATGATCACCGGTTCAAAATTTTGAATCCGCCTTAGGTATCACGTGCCCCCACTCGTTCTCTCTCGATTTCATCTCGGGGTCCGGAGATTGATTGAAAGAGGACTAGGGTGGGTACATGCGAATGATACTCGACGGATGTTCAAATGAGGCAGGCGGGAGGATGGACTCGACCGGAGGGCGACATGATCGATGGAGAAGAGGGTTGGAGAGGAATGATAAATAAGCAAACTCCACATGATTATACTTGAACGGCTCAAATAAACAATAAGTTGTCTCGCTTGGCCTACATAGTGAAAGGCCTAATGCGCAACGCGGAGCACTGACGCTCGAATATGGCCGGTGTTGAGGATATAGCAACTGAGTATAAACCGGCCAGGAGGGCCCGGTTCACCCTCGACTATGTTGAAGCCCATGAAGATCCAGAAGATGGCGCTTTACTAAAGAAAGCATAGAAGCCCGAAGCCCAAAGGCGGATTAGGGCCCGTAGCGATAAACCACCATGACTATGTAAACTTGTAATGTAAGTTAGGAAAGGAGAGACCGAGCCGGACACTTTGTATGAGTCGGCCTCGGGGCTCTGTAGACCGGCCGGGCGTCAACCTGTGTATATAAAGGGATGACCCAGTGGCGGTTCAGGGACAACAAACAACAACTCGAGACTCAGGCAAGCGTGTTTTGCTCCCTGATCATCGAAACCCAATCAATCCCATCACAACTAGACGTAGGCTTTTACCTTCATCGAAGGGGCCAAACTAGTATAAACTCCTGTGTCCCTTGTCCGGTTTAACCCCTTCAAGCTAACCCGTTGCGATGGCTCCACGAGTAAGTCCTTTCACGAGGACATCTGACGTGATAATTCCACGACAGTTGGCGCCCACCGTGGGGCTATCGCACGATGGTGTCGAGTTCTTGAAGGGCTGCTCTGGAGGACTTAAGGGGTACGTGATCGGCCGGATGACCAAAAGTCATCGCGGCAAGCTCTACATCGACGACGAAGGATGGGGCCCCGAGGCCGGCTCGATCGAGTACGGGTACCGGGTCCTCTTCGGTGGAATTCATGTCTTCATCGGCAAGATCGGCGAATCGGGCCCTAAGCCGGACATCTGCACCGACCTCGTCGAGACGGCTCAGCATGCGAGTCCAGCCCGAGTTAAGCCCGCCGTGAAGCATGCGTTCGTAGGATGTGTCCATGGGATCGAATCTGAACCGGTGTCTGAGGGCGAGACGGCCGCATACTCCGACGGCGAATCATCCACTGGCGAGGAGTCCTTATACTAGATTCATAGTGGTGTGTTCGAGGGATATTCCGATGGCAACAATATTCTGGACCTCCTTGAAGCGCCAAGCCGGGTTGCTATCTACATGGCCGGAACGCGGCCCACGTTGCAGTCTTCGTCTACCGCAGCGATGAATACCGGATCAACAGCCGCGACAGGTACCTCAGCGCGCTGACCAGTGCAAGTCCTCTCCGGTTTGATGGATGCCTGGGCGACCTTATTAACCGTGACAGTTACCCCAGAGACGCAAGATCAGCACAATGCGGACGTGGCAAAACTGAAAGACCAAATAGCACAAGCTAAGGAGGACCTAGTAGCCGAGGATAATAGGATGGCTGAAGAACATGCCGCTTTGAATGCACAATCACAGTAGATACAGGCACAGAATTACCGGCTCATGCTGGATCGGACCGCATCAGAGGATGTGATATGAAGGAAGTACCTGTCGGATTTCGGGTTCCGACAGACCCTTGAGGTTCGATCACTGGGGTGCGCGCGGAGATTTAACCCCCTGCCTGCCTGTTCCTCGCCGAATCGCTAGGATCTAAACTACCAAACAGAACAACACAAGAGACACAAGATTTATACTGGTTCAGGCCACCATTGTGGTGTAATACCCTACTCCAGTGTGTGGTGTGGTGGATTGCCTCTTGGGCTGATGATGAACAATACAAGGAAGAACAGCCTCGCGAGGGTCTGTTCTTGGCTGGTGCGACAAACTGCTAGGAGGAGTTCAATCACTATATCTACTGGTTTCTTGGTGAGGATCCAGATGCCCTACCCTGGGGGTGGCTAGTCCTATTTATAGGCAAAGGCCCTGGGCCTCTCCCCAAATATTGAGCGGGAAGGGCGCCAATAATTGGCCATTTTGAAGGGGAACAGCGGGTACACTTATCCTGACTAAAGTTGGTCCTCGTCTGCCAAAGGCTCTGGTGGTGACGCCTGCTTGGGCTCCACAATGACTTCTTCCCTGCCGTTGGGCTGGTCTTGGTCTTGTTGCACCGAAGTGGATGCCTTTGCTTGATGCTCTCGCCTGCGCTTGCCCCCTTTGCACCAAAGAGGAAAGGAGGACACTGCGCGGGCTGGCGCCCGACTGGCGCCTTTGGTCGTCATGGCTTGCATCATCGGCACCTCGTGAGGCACCCCTCCTTGAACTCTCCGCCTCCTCACGAGCCCACCTGATGAGGCCGTGCCTGAGGAAGCTCCTTGTCGTCTGCCTCGCGAGGCTTGGCCCCTCGCGAGGGTCTTGAGATTGTGTTGATGAAGATGGGCTGCGCTGGGCCCCCTTTGAGCCACGCCGCAGGCCGCAGGCAGGCAAGTCTGGGGACCCCCGTTCCCAGAACGCTGACAGTAGCCCCCGGGCCCACGGCGCGCCCGGACTTGGCCGAGCAGAGAGGCGAAAGGGCAAGTGCGAAGCGTCGCAGGCCCTAACAGCCTGCGGCCTTGGGTGCCGCGTGGCGGTTGATTGGACGTGGGCGCCTCCGCTTCCCCACGACGCCTTGGTAACCGCACGGATTCGACAAGTCCCTGCATGCAAAGCGGGTCATGATTACCTGTGATCATGGAGGTCGACGGTTGGCCTTCGCTGGCTATAAGTACGGACGGCGCGCGTCCTTCCAGTCTATCGTCTCTTGCTTCTCCTTCTTCTTCATGGCTCCGCCAAGGAAGTTCTTGTCCGCAGAGAAAGGAAAGGCTCGCCAGGTCGAGTCTACCTCTCCCCCGCCCAAGCGCGGTCGAGGTCGCCCTCGCAAACATCCTGTGGCCTCCACGGCGGCCCCCCGCGGTCGCGGAGGTGGCTCTCTACGCAGCGATGAGCGGCTGGCCATGGCCGGGGGGGGCGTGTACCGGCCGTGCGACCCCCGAGGCCGCGCCTGCATACGGCGGAGGTGCTGCCGGAGTTCATTGTGTGGGCGGTGGAGCCAACCGGCGCCCGACTTGAGCTCCCTCGCTTCCTCCTAGGTGAGCTCCCAGCTGGCGCCTTGGGTGGCCTCTGGCTCCAGGCAGATGGCTGTTGCAGCTGGACTTCGTGGGCTTTGCTGGAGGTCTCTGCAGCCGGGAGCCTGGCCCTGACCCACGGCTGGCAGACGTTTGCCCGCGCGCGTGGCCTGCGCCGCTGGTCCTCTCTACACTTCAAGTTCGACGGCGACGCCACCCTCTATGTGAGGGTGTTTGGGGAAGATGGTCGCCGTGCAGGGTGCTGCCCTGAAGACGACGACCGCGGCCGGGGACTCAGCCCTGGCGAGGACGGAGAGGACAGCGCGCGCGCGGTTGGCGGCGCCCGTGACTCCTCAAGCTTCACCAGCTCTTCTTCGGGTAGCGACCCTTCTAGCAGCGGCCGCGGTCAGCCTCCATGCTGTCCCGCCTGCTTGGAGGGACGCAGCGGGTCTGCCCGCCGTCGCGCCCCGGTGAAGCGCGAGAGGGAGTCTGCCTGAGCTCCAAAGGCGGCTCGAGCCATCCATGAGGGCCGGCCGAGGATGAGCTTCGCCTGCTTTGTTCTTTCCTTTCTTTTCTCCTGCGCAAAAGACAGCAATGTGGGGCCCTGTGGGGGCGTGTTTGGGTTAATGTCGTCAATCATCGTACTATTTCTATTATTCTGGTATTTTTCCTTTCTGTTGCATGCCCATTCGCAAGTAATCTCCAGTCTCAGTCGTGGGGGCGACCGACCCAGGCCCTGTATTCGTGTCGTGGTGCCCGTGAGGCATGGTCCGGAGGGGCGCTCCCGTAGTGGACCTGGGCCGTGAAAACTTGAGCGATAGGGGTAGGAACACTCGCGAGGGCTCCCGGGGCTTCCACCTCGCGAGCCCTCGCGCAAGAGAAATCGAGGCAGGAGAGCGAAAAAGTCGAAGAGCCACAGGTCAAAAGGTGGCGAAAGTTTGATAAAACTCCAAATGAGAATGAACTAGCCAACTACAGAAAGCAAATGAAAAAGCCGCGTTCGGCACCTAGTCTAGTCTTCGACGTCTTCTCACCAGCGCGGAGCTAAGTGCTGCCACTGAGCGTGGGAGGGAGCCCCGGGGCCTGAGGCCAGCACCCCTGAGACTCCGGGGCGTGTACAGCCCCAACTCATTATTACATGAGAGTGTCATGGGCGGCAAGCTTCACAGGCGTTGGCCCTCTTCACAGGCTCCGGGCCTTTTCCAAAACGCGACAGCTTCACAGGCGTTCGCCTTCTTCACAGGCTCTGGGCCTTTTCCAAAAAGATGAGCTTCACAGGCATTCGCCTTCTTCATAGGCTCTGGGCCTTTTCCAAAAAGATGAGCTTCACAGGCATTCGCCTTCTTCATAGGCTCTGGGCCTTTTCCAAAAAGATGAGCTTCACAGGCATTCACCTTCTTCACAGGCTCTGGGCCTTTCTAGGGATAAAACCTCTGGAGGTGTTGGATGTTCCACGCGTTTTGTACGGGTACTCCCTCCTGAGTCTCCAAGCGCGCGGAGCCGGGCCTGGAAACATGAACAACCTTGAACGGGCCCTCCCACATAGGAGAGAGCTTATGCAGTCCCTCCCTGGAGAGGACCCGCCGGAGCACGAGGTCCCCTACCTCGAGAGTTCTGGGGCAGATGTTGCGGCAATGGTATCGCCGTAGTGCCTGCTGGTACCTTGCCGCTCGCAGCGCAGCTTCTCGACGACGCTCCTCCCCCAGCACGAGGTCCGTCCCCTGCATGGCGTCCTGCAACGTCTCATCGAACGCCAGGACCCACGAGGAACGATGCCTGACCTCGTGAGGGAGGACCGCTTTGGCTCCATAGACCAAGAAGAAGGGAGTCTCCCCAGTCGGCTTGGTCGCGGTTGTGCGGATGGACCACAACACAGACTGAAGCTCGTCATACCAACCTTTGCCGCAGGCCTCCAGTTTCTTCTTGAACGTCCTAGTCTTGAGGCCCCTTAGGACTTCTGTGTTGGCCCGCTCGGCCTGGCCGTTGCTTTGGGGGTGCGCCACCGAAGCGTAGCATATCTGCGTTCCAAGGTTAGCACAATACGTTTTGAAAAGGTTACCGGTGAACTGCGAACCATTGTCAGTGATGATGCGGTTCGGCACCCCGAACCAGCTCACGATGCCCTTAATGAACTTGACTGCAGAACCAACAGGGATGGTGCGAACGGCCTCGACTTCGGCCCACTTGGTGAACTTGTCCACGACGACGTAGAGGTAGCGATAGCCCCCTGGCGCCCGAGGAAACGGGCCCAGGATATCCAGCCCCCAGACTGCAAATGGCCACGTGAGGGGTATGGTTTGCAGACCTCCTGCCGGCTGATGGATCTGCTTGGCATGGAATTGGGCAAGCCTCGCAAGCCTTCACTAGTTCGACAACGTCATTGAGCGCAGTAGGCCAATAGAAACCGCTGCGGAATGCCTTGCCGACGAGGGTCCGTGACGATGAATGATGCCCACAGTCTCCACCGTGTGTATCTGCCAGCAGTTCCTTCCCTTGTTCCCTGGTGATGCAACGCAGGGACACATCATTCGGTCGTCTCCGGTAGAGCTCTCCATCCATGATGCAGTACGCTGTGGCTTGCCGCGCCACATGCTCTGCTTCCTTCTCCTTCTCCAGTAGGGTCCCTTGCGTTAAGTAGCTCTGGAGCTCTGTGATCCAGCACCCCTCCTGAGGCTCATCGTTAGGAGTAGGCGTGCTCCTGAGGCCGGGCCACAGGCTGGGGCTCCCGAGGCAGGTGGCTGAGGAAGCTCCGCCCGAGGCTGTGCTGTGTTCGACAATGATGGCAGGGCTGAGGGCTTGAAGAGCCGTTCCTCGAAGATGCCCGACTCCTGGGGCAACCGCCTGGAGGCTCGTTTGGCGATGTCGTCGGCCTCTTGATTAGTGCCGTGGGGCACATGCTGTAGCTCCAACCCCCAGAACTGCTTCTCCATCCTGCGGACCTCCGCAAGGTAGGCCTCCATGTGCTCATCTCTTGGCTCGAATACCCTGTTGGAGAAATTGACAAGGAGCTGTGAATCGCCCTTGATAGTAAGGCGCTTCACCCCCAGGGCAGCGGCGGCCTTCAAGCCTGCTATCAGTCCCTCATACTCCGCTATATTGTTGGAGACCTTTTCACCCTGCTGGAAGCAGAGCTGCACGGTGTAGTACAGCTTGTCCTGAGTGGGAGATATGAGCACCGCCCCAGCCCCAGCGCCTTGCCTGGAGAACGCCCCGTCGAAGTACATGACCCAGCCTTCTGGCGCCTCGCTTCCTGGGGAGAGTGATCGGTCCTCGTCGGCCTTGAGGTTCGGTGCTTCCGTCCATTCAGCCACGAAATCTGCTAGCGCGGCACCCTTGATGACCCTAATCGTACTGAATTCAAGCTGAAATGCTTGCAGTTCAATGTTCCACTCAGCGACCCTTCCGGCCGAGTTAGGGCTCCTGAGCACCCTTTCCAAGGAGTATGCCGAGATGACCTTGATCGGGTGACCCTGGAAGTAGTGCCGCAGCTTGCGCGAGGCCACCAGCAGCGCGAGGAGGAGCTTCTATGGCATGGGGTACCGTGCCCTTGCATCCCGCAACACCGTGCTGACAAAGTACACCGGGTGCTCGACGAGGCTTGGAGCATCGGCGCTGGTGGCGCCCTCCGGAGGCTGTGGCGCCTGCTGAGGTGAAGGGGCCTCTGGAAGCTGGTTGCCTGGGGGAAGAGCTTCCTCCGTTCCCGGCGCGCTTCCCTGCGGTGGCTGATCCTCCTCAGCCGTGGTAGCGACCTCTGCGAGTCCTTTTTGGTCCTGCTTTGCCTTGACACGGGCAGCAGCCGTGGCTTTGGTCCGATGCTCCTCCCTAACTGCCACCAGAGCCGCGCTGGCGGAGTAAGGAGTGGCAGCGAGATAGAGTACAAAGGGCTCTTGAGGGCGTGGGGCCACCATCACCGGAGGGCTGGTTAAGTATCTCTTGAGATCTTGGAATGCTTTGTCGGCTTCTTCAGTCCATTCAAAGGGCCCCTTCTTCTTCATCAGCTGAAAGAAAGGCAGCGCTCGCTCCCCTAACCTGGAGATGAAGCGCCCCAGCGCAGTCACGCGCCCCGTGAGCTTCTGCATTTCTCTGAGGGTCTTTGGTGGGCTCATGTCCTCGACTGCCTTGACCTTTTCTGGGTTGGTCTTGATGCCTCGGTGGGACACGAGGAAGCCCAAGAGCTTGCCTGAGGGGACTCCAAACACACACTTCTCCGGGTTGAGCCGCAGGCTCACTGCATTGAGGCTCGCGAAGGTTTCCTCCAGGTCTCGTATCAGGGTCTTGGCCTCGCGAGACTTCACTACGATGTCGTCGACGTAAGCCTCCACATTCTTCCCGAGCTGCGGGCCCAAGGTGATGTGCATGAGCCGCTGAAAGGTTGCCCCCGCGTTGCGCAGTCCGAATGGTATGCATGTATAGCAGTACACCCCACATGGGGTCAGGAAGGCCATCTTCTCCATGTCTTCCACCGCCATCTTGATCTGGTGATACCCAAAGAAGGCATCCAAGAAGCATAACAGGTCACACTCAGCGGTGGAATCGACGATCCAATCGATGCGAGGGAGCGGGAACGGATCTTGCGGGCATGCTTTGTTGAGGTTGGTGAAGTCGACACACATGCGATCCTTCCCTCCCTTCTTCGGCACAACCACGGGGTTGGCCAACCAATCTGGATATCGGACCTCGCGAATAACTCCCGCGGCTTCTAGCTTTCGGGTCTCTTGGACGATGAAGGCCTGCTTTTCCGTGGACTGCCTCCTCGCCTTCTGCTTCACGGGGCGCATGTTGGGACACACGTTGAGGTGGTGCTCGATTACGCCCTGTGGGATCCCTGCCAACTGATCGGTCTCCCAGGCGAACACCTTCTTGTTTGCACGCAGGAACTTGACCAGGGCTTCCTCCTGCTCGGGCCCGAGGTTGGCGCCTATGGTGAAACTGGCGTTAGTGGACCCGTCCTCGTCGACAGGTACCTGCTTGGTCTCTGCCTTGTCTTGGGTGAACAACTGCTTCTTCTTGGTTGGCGCAGCCCCCTTGGGCTTGGGGGTTTCTGCGTCGGCGGGCCGTGCCGCCGCTGCCGTCTTGAGGGCGAGCTTGAGTACTCGCAGCGCACCTCCGGTGTCCCCGGGCACGGTGAGGACGCCGTTGCTCCCGGGCATCTTCATGAGGTTGTACGCCGGGTGAGTCGCAGCCATGAATTTGGCCAATGCTGGATAGCCGAGGATGGCATTGTAGGGGAGGCCGATGGGGGTGATGTCGAAATCGACAAGCTCTGTGCGGAAATTGTCGTAGGAGCCGAAAGTTACTGGGAGTCAGATCTGCCCCAAGGAGCTGGACGACCCGCCTCCGACGCCCGAGAAAGGCCAGCTGGGTTGCAGCCGCTCCCGGGGTATGCAGAGGAGGTTGAAGGCTTCAACTGAGAGCACGCTGAGGCCCGCGCCACTGTCGACGAGAGTCCTGGTGACAGCCACCTGGCAGATGGTGGGCGTGCAGAGCATGGGGAGCGCGCCCGAGTAGGCCGAGTTGGAGGGGTGGTCCTCAGAGCTGAAGGTCATCCTGGCCGATGGCTTCGACCGGCCCGGGGGAGCCCCCTGCCGCGTGGAGGCGGCGCCGACCCGGTGGACGAATGGCTTGACGTGGTGGCTGGAGGGTGGCGCCTGCGAGCCGCCCAGGAGGGCCGCAACGACCGATGGAGCCAGCGCGGCGGGGTGGGTGAGGAAGAGGCCACGTGGCTCTTCTCGAGAGGCCACGGGGGAATGCCGGGATGATGTTTGCTGCCCGTTCCCCGCCGGGCCGGTGGCGGCGTTGACGGCGGGCGACGGGGAACGACGGGGGCGCCCGCCGACGAGAGCCGTCCGGGAGACGCGGGAAGCAAGGGCGACTCGGCGCTCGGCGCGAGCCCGACGAGCGTCAGACATGGATGCGATGGTCAGAGGAGAACAGGACGACGGAAGGCAAATTCCGGCGCACCCTTACCTGGCGCGCCAAATGTCGGATTTTGGGTTCCGGCAGACCCTTGAGGTTCGATCACTGGGGTGCGCGTGGAGATTTAACCCCCTGCCTGCCTGTTCCTCGCCGAATCGCTAGGATCTAAACTACCAAACAGAACAACACAATAGACACAAGATTTATACTGGTTCAGGCCACCATTGTGGTGTAATACCCTACTCCAGTGTGTGGTGTGGTGGATTGCCTCTTGGGCTGATGATGAACAATACAAGGAAGAACAGCCTCGCGAGGGTCTGTTCTTGGCCGGTGCGATGAACTGCTAGGAGGAGTTCAATCGCTCTATCTACTGGTTTCTTGGTGAGGATCCAGATGCCCTACCCTAGAGGTGGCTAGTCCTATTTATAGGCAAAGGCCCTGGGCCTCTCCCCAAATATTGAGCGGGAAGGGCGCCAACAATTGGCCATTTTGAAGGGGAACAGCGGGTACACTTATCCTGACTAAAGTTGGTCCTCGTCTGCCAAAGGCTCTGGTGGTGACGCCTGCTTGGGCTCCACAATGACTTCTTCACTGCTGTTGGGCTGGTCTTGGTCTTGTTGCACCGAAGTGGATGCCTTTGCTTGCCCCCTTTGCACCAAATAGGAAAGGAGGACACTGCGCGGGCTGGCGCCCGACTAGCGCCTTTGGTCGTCATGGCTTGCGTCATGGGCACCTCGCGAGGCACCCCGCCTTGAACTCTCCGCCTCCTCGCGAGCCCACCTGATGAGGCCGTGCCTGAGAAGCTCCTTGTCATCCGCCCCGTGAGGCTTGGCCCCTCGCGAGGGTCTTGAGCTTGTGTTGACGAAGATGGGCTGCGCTGGGCCCCCTTTGAGCCACGCCGCAGGCCGCAGGCAGGCAAGTCTGGGGACCCCCGTTCCCAGAACGCCGACAGTAATGGTCACGCCTGCCGCCGGTTTACGAAGGGTTAAATCTCTTTCAGACACCAGGCGCTGGGCCGAGCAATCTGGCACCTGCAAACCGGACGGAGGCACCTAGGACAGCTCCGGATCAGCCACGGGCAACAGAGCTACCCCGACGGACAGATAACCCGCCGCAGTACGTGCCTACACCACCGGGTCACTTTTCGAGCCCTCTGGATAACATGATTGCCGCGGCCTCACGCTTGGCGGCCATTCCGATGGAGGGCGATTCAATAGTGGCAGTTGAGACACGGCGGGCGAGAGATCTTCTCCAAACCACCGTGGTGCAGCAGCAGGCTTATTCATATAGCCGGGATAGAATTCATTCAACCCCTCGCCCGAGCCCAAGTTATAGCAGGCGGATGGACGAACCGGAGGTATCTAGCAGCGCGCGGCGTCGCAATGCTCAAGATGTGGTGGATCTGGCAGGGCATGAAGGGATGCTGCTTTGGGTCGTTATCAACCCGCCCCGGTTCAGCCAGCAGTGTCGGTTGACAGAGGCACCGGGCTTGCTTTTAGTTCTTGGGGAGTGCCGTGCCTTATTCCGGCTCTTCGTAATGTGCGTCTGCCCAAGGATTTCAAGGGTCCATGCAAAGTGCCTAATTACACGGCGGATCAGCCACCTGAGGCGGGTCGAGATTTATGAGATGGCAATGGAGATGCTGGATGTAGATGAAGCAGCTTGTGCAAAGTACTTCACGATGACGTTGGAAGGAACAACTCGTACTTGGTTGAAAAATCTACCGGCTAATTCCATCGAGTCATGGGATCAGTTGAAGGCCCGGTTTATAGCCAATTTTAAAGACACGTGTAAACAGCCCATGTCCATTGTGGATCTGGACGCTTGAGTTCAGGGAGAGAACGAGTCCACAACTCATTGGGTGCACCGGGTCTCAGAAGTTTTGCACTCGTCCGACCGGATTAACGCTGGCCAAGCGATTATCACACTGGAGCGCAATTGCCGGTTTAAGTCACTGAAGATGAAGTTGGGACGGCTCAAGCGCTACTGCAGCGACATGGGAACCCTCATGGCAGCCTTGGTAAAGTATGCCGATTCTGATAATACCAAGGATCCCGATTCTGATAATGAGAAACCGGAGAAGGGAAAGAAGAATGGCGGTGCGAAGGGACAGCATCACAACCAGGGAGGCCATGGGAATAATGGTAAGCGTAAAGCGGATTCAGATTTTGTGGCTAATGCTAATGTGCAGCGTCGTAAGGGTAAACCGCCCCAGCGCGGTGGGGCGATGAATCTGGAGCGCTTGTTGAATCAGCCCTGTCCAAAGCATGGGACCAAGGAGGCCCCTGCAACACATCTCTGGAAGGATTATAACATTATGAAGGAGTTCAAAAACTCTGATCTTTTCCGGTATGATCAGGGTCCATCGGGCGGTTCAGGTCCAGGTTTTCATGGTGGCGGCGGTTCAGGCTCTGGGTTTCAGAATAATCATGGCAACCAGAGCAACCAAGGTGGTAATGACCAGCAGAGTAATCAAGGGAATCAGCAGCAGTCGGGTTACCAGAGTCACCCAAAGCAGTTGAATGGTGGGCAGTATCATGTGTTCACCACTAGTCTGTGCAAACGTGATCAGAAGCTGCACAAGAGGGCAGTCAATGCGGTTGAACCGGCGGTTCCACATTATCTACGGTGGTCGGAACAGCCTATTGTGTGGAGTAGGGAGGATCATCCGCCCCAGGTTGACAATCCGGGTCAACTAGCTCTGGTGGTGGCGCCTCAGGTGGGAGGTTATAAGTTCACCAAAGTACTCATGGATGGGGGAAGCAGTATCAATATTCTGTATTATGAGACATACCGCCGCATGGGGTTGACAGATGAGAATCTTAAACCATCTAACACTGTTTTTCATGGTGTGGTACCAGGTAAATCGGCATATCCAGTGGGTAAGATTGCCTTGGAAGTTGAGTTTGGTGATGAACATGACTCCCGGTCTGAGACATTGACTTTTGAGGTGGTGAGAATCCAGAGCCCGTATCACGCACTGTTTGGGTGACTGGCTTATGCAAAATTCATGGCGAGGCCTTGTTATATTTACTTGCAGCTCAAGATGCCGGGTCACAAAGGAACCATCACGGTTCATGGAAGTCGAAAAATCGCTTTGGATTGCAAGGAAAGTGATGCGGCTTACGCTGAGTCGGTTTGTGCTACAGAGGAGTTAAAGTTTTACAAGGAGAATGTTGATCCAGCAGATATGACCCCTCTGAAGAAGCCCACCACTGAGCATGACCCAACCCTACATTTCAAACCGGCTGACGAGACTAAGCTTGTTGACTTCGTACCTGGCGATTCGTCCAAGCAGTTCAGCATCAGCACCAATCTGGATCCAAAATAGGAAAGCGTGCTCATCGAGTTCATCCGTGAGAACCGGGACATTTTTGCATGGAAGCCTTCTGACATGCCAGGTGTACCGAGGGAACTCGCTGAGCACACTCTTAATATTGATCCAAAGTTTAAACCGGTCAAGCAATTTCTTCATCGCTTTAATGAAGAGAGACGCAAGGCAATTGGTGAGGAGGTAGCCCGACTGCTGGCTGCTGGGTTTATCGTTGAAGTGTTTCATCCTGAATGGTTGGCTAATCCGGTGCTGGTTCTTAAGAAAAATGGCACTTGGCGTATGTGTGTGGACTACACGGACTTGAACAAGGCTCGCCCGGCCGATCCCTTTGCTCTCCCGCGTATTGATCAGATCATTGATGCGACGGCGGCTTGTGAGCGCCTGAGTTATTTGGATGCTTATTCAGGATATCATCAGATTAAGATGGCAGTTAAGGACCAGGAGAAGACAACCTTCATAACTCCCTTTGGAGCCTTCTGCTATGTTTCTATGCCCTTTGGACTCAAGAGTGCTCAGGCAACTTATCACCGTTGCGTGCAAAATTGTCTTCACACGTAGATTGGGCATAATGTTCATGCCTATGTGGATGACATTGTGGTAAAATCCAGGAAAAAGGAGACATTGATAGCTGATCTTAAGGAGACGTTTGACAACCTTCGGGTTTACAAAATGATGCTTAACCCGGATAAATGTGTCTTTGGTGTTCCGGAAGGTAAGCTGCTCGGTTTTCTTGTGTCCAACAGGGGCATTGAGGCTAATCCGAAAAGATCAAGGCAATCACATCCCTGGCTAAACCTAAGTGTATCAATGATGTTCAGCGTCTAGCAGGTCGGATTGCAGCTCTCAGCCGGTTTATCAGTCGTCTGGGTGAGAAGGCCATTCCTTTGTATCAGATGCTGAAGAAGACGGATGATTTCGTCTGGAGTGATGCAGCCAATGCGGCCTTTGAGGAGTTAAAGCGGCAGTTGGTTGAACCCCCAGTTCTTGTAGCCCCAGTTAATCATGAGCCTTTACTATTATATGTAGCCAATGCCCGAGCAGTCAGTGTGGCAATTGTGGTTGAGCGTAAAGAGGCTGGGAAGGAATATCCGGTTCAACGACCGGTATACTACATCAGTGAAGTTCTGATCGAGTCAAAACAACGCTATCCGCATTGGCAGAAGTTGGTGTATGGGGTTTTTATGGCCAGTCAAAAGCTCAAGCAATATTTTCAAGGTCATCCCATAACAGTGGTTAGTTCTGCTCCTTTGGGCGATATCATCCAAAACAGAGAAGCAACTGGCCGGGTTGCAAAGTGGGCAATTGAGCTTGGTCCACACGGTTTAAAATATGTACCTCGAACAGCCATCAAGTCTCAGGCTCTTGTGGACTTTATCAATGACTGGACCGAGTTGCAAGCACTGGAACATAAGCTGGATAATACGTACTGGACTATTCATTTCGATGGATCAAGGCAGTTGGAAGGCTCGGGGGCTGGAGTTGTCCTTACTTCCCCTCGAGGTGATAAAATTCGCTATGTCCTCCGCTTGATGTTTCCCTGTACTAACAATGCAGCTGAGTACGAAGCTCTACTTCATGGTCTCCGTGTGGATAAAGAGATGAACTTAATTCGAGTTCGTTGTTTTGGAGATTCTGATCTGGTGGCTCAGCAAGTTTCTGGTACTTGGGATTCTAAGGATCCACTCATGGCGGCTTACAGGCGTGAGGTGGATATTGTGGCGGGTCATTTCAAAGGGTATCAGGTTGAGCATGTTGATCGGCACAAAAACGAAGCAGCGGACGCCTAAAGCCGGCTTGGATCTCAGCGTAAACCGGTACCTCCTAACACCTTTTTAGATATCTTGCATAACCCGTCTGTTAAGTTGCCCACAGAAGAGGATTTGGCTGTTCCTGATCCGGAGGCTCAGTTGGTGGCCGCTTTACACGTTGTGCCGGATTGGACGGTTCCATATCTGGCGTATATGAGCCGGGGTGAGCTACCAAATGATCAAGTCCTGGCCCGACAGATAGTCCGGCGATCCAAGTCCATGGTTATTCACAATGGCGAGTTACACCGCTGTAGCGTTTCAGGCGTATTTCAGCATTGTGTTTCTCCGAAAGAAGGCCAAGCGATCCTACAGGAAATTCATGAAGGGGATTGTGGTCATCATGCCGGTTCAAAGTCCCTGGTTGCAAAAGCTTTTCGTCATGGGTTTTACTGGTTGATAGCTCATGCTGATGCGGAGGATCTGGTAAAACGATGTGATGCTTGTCAAAAAAATTCACGCAGAGCTCATGTTCCGGCTCAGGAACTATGGATGATTCCTATCACTTGGCCTTTTGCTACTTGGGGGATTGATATGGTGGGACCCTTTAAATGTTCCCCGGACAAGAAGACCCACCTGTTGGTGGCAGTTGATAAATTCACCAAGTGGGTTGAAGCGGAGCTTGTTAGCAAGTGTGATGCAGCTACGGCGGTTCAATTTCTCAAAAAGATTATTTTACATTTTGGCTTTCCACACAACATCATCACGGATAATGGTACCAACCTTTCCAAAGGTGAGATGGAGGATTTCTATCAAAGAGAGCACATCCGGCTTGACCTAGCATCTGTGGCGCACCCTCAATCCAACGGTCAAGCAGAGCGAGCTAATCAAGAAATTTTAAAGGGTCTTAAACCCCGGCTCATGGTTCCCTTGAAGTGGACGCCGGGTTGTTGGGTGGAAGAATTACCTTCTATGTTGTGGAGTATCAACACCACCCCCAATCGATCAACAGGCTACACGCCTTTCTTTATGGTATACGGGGCAGAGGCGGTTCTCCCAAGTGATATACGTCATGATTCGCCCCGGGTTGCTAATTATGTTGAAGCGGACAACGAGCAAGCTCGCCAAGAGGACCTGGACCTGTTAGATGAGAAGCGGGATATGGCTTTGGCTCGATCAACAGTTTATCAACAAGACCTATGGCGTTATCACAGCCGCCGGGTTAAGACGAGAACCTTTCAAGAAGGTGACTTGGTGCTCCAGCTTATCCAGGATCAGACCGACATGCACAAGTTATCCCCGCCTTGGGAAGGACCCTTTGTGGTCAGCAAGAATCTGCACAACGGATCATACTACCTCATTGGCGTTCGAGATGACTCACGCAACTCTGAGGAGGAGACCCGGCGGCCCTGGAACATAGCTCTCCTCCGGCCTTACTACACTTGAGCCATAGGCTCTTTTTATGTACATATTTTGGCAATGTATATATTATGATCAATAAATAAATCAGCATCCTTGCTCTAAAGCGGGGCCTCTGCTGTTTTTTCTCAAATATTCTTTGAGCTACATGGGGGCTTCATCTAACAAAGCGGAGTACTACCTGTTAAACCGGCTATCACGACACAAAGCTTGGGAGCTTCACACCCAAGGGGCCAAAGAGAGTCTAGATGCTATGCACATCTCAAACATAGGCACCCAATGAGCACAACTCATCACGTTACTTGGGGGCTCCTTGGTCCAATACCAAGGAGTTTGAATGGACCCTTGTAGCTGGGTATCGACCCATGGCTTGGAAGCCTGGTATATTTACCTAAAACCCTAGATTAACCTGCCTTCATCAAGTAAGACACTCCTATCCAGGTCATCCTGGCACGGCCCTCCGAACGTTTGACAGTTACTCTCATTGAGACCCTGCACTTGTCAAAGTTAAAATGGTGATTGGTTAGTTGGAGGTCCATCTTAAAAGGCTTTGTTAAATGGTCCAACTCAGCGGCCTGGCAGCCCACAAAAAGCCTCGAATTTGGGCCTGGCAGCCCCCCAAAAGCCTCGACTACACGGTTTTATTTGCGTATTGCTGAATTTTATGTTAAACCGATTTTCTTGGCTTGGTCAGTCATTTTATTAGCCCGGTATTCTTTAAACCGGCTTGGTTTGCAACTACACATTGACAGGCCTTATTTTTAAAGCGGAGTTTATTAACCCGGCCTGGCATTGACTACCTGTCACCAGCTTGGATCATCTGGCGTGAATCATCACCCATTATGACTTAATATACAACATCACTACATGATGGAGATATACAAGAATTTCAGGTTTGGGTTTTCACCCTTATTACAATCAAACTTGACCAGCCAACTAAACATGGATCTTACATCATAGATATGAATCATTTCATATTTTACGGTTTGATTATCAATCCAACCTGTTTTTGGGCATTATGACCCGTCCGGCGGTAAACCGCCAGGACCCTTGTCTTTTTATGTGCACACAAGAGTTGCATATTATGATACCTGAATCAAAATTGACATTGATACGGCGGATCACACAAAGTATCTCCTCCTGCACGATGGCAGCAGATCACAATAAGTTTTTACTACCCTATTACAAGGCACTTAGAGGCCCAAAATATGGAATTGTTTTAAAACGGACAGCTTCTGACATATAAACCGCCTTGACGGATTAAGCTTCATTGCCGGGTTGATGTGAGGAAGATGGGTCATTGGCGTCGGTTCAGCCTCCTCCTCCCCATCCAATGGTTGGAAGTCATTCGTGGTCCAGTCAATCCGGGTTAAAGCCTGAAAGACAGCCTCTTCACTTATAAGCTCAGCCGGATCAATGTCAGGGGCGTAAGTGTGCTTACGGATTGGTGGAATAAGGTTCTGCACTTCAGGAATCACAGCTTCAACCCGTTTATTGTTTGCATCATAGAAAGATCGGTGAACCGTCAGGTTAGCCTCTTCTGCCAACTGACTCGCCAAATGACGCATCTCCCTTGTTACCCGTTTGAGGGCGTCATTGTCAAATTCTTCGCCGTTTTCTTGTGCACTGGGAAGCCTTTGGCTATATCAGCCGGATGAAGATCAGCTATCCATGCCTTGGCTCGAGTCAACGCTAGTAAAGTGCCAGCCCGAGCAGCGGATCGCTTCAGCTCTTCTATTTGCGCTGGGGTCATCGAGAGGCGATCCAGCGTGTCCTTGATAAGTGTTGGTGCCGCATTGTCATAAGAAGTGGCGCGTATAACCCGTTGAGCGCCGGTATACAGGTGTTCAATCAGCGTATATGCAGCCTTGAGCTTCTTCCGCATGTCAGAACCTAGATGAGCAATGCGACTACCTATATCGGTTCAGGAAATTCATGTTAAACCGATGAAATTTCAAAGTGAAATAATCATAAAACCTTGGCAACCACTGCTTACCAAATATTGCAGAGGTCATGGCATTGATTTGGCGCTTTATTCCAGAAAGTTCTTCCGTCACCGGTTCAAGAGCTGCCTCAGCGTTCTCCGCCCGCTTCAGCAATCCGGCCTTTTCGGTGTTCCAGTTGGCTTGCTCAGACTTAAACCATTCTTTAAGCTGCTCCATGGTGGTTAAGGAGGTTTTCAGCTCATCCTTGGCCTTGGTGGTCTCTGCTTGTTGGGATTTCAGATTTTCTTGAAGATCAACAATTTGAGAGACTTGTTGGTTTATCTCACTCTGCAACAATAAGAGAGCATGTCAATATCTTTGTTAAAGTCCCAAGCATATAACCAGTTATACACTTGGCACTTGGGGGCTAATGCGGATCATTTTTATGCTGATTGTTGAAGTCCCAAGGATTAATACAAGTTTTAATCATGGCACTTGGGGGCTAATGTGTGTTTGATCAGACATATACAAGGAAATTTCATAAAGTACAGTATTGAGTATACAAAGTCCCGGTTTGACTATCTCAAGGCAAACCGGCCCTTGGGGGCTACAATGCAATGAAGGTACAGAACAAGGAGCAAAAATGTTTACCTCATAGTGCTCCTTCATCAGATTTACTAAACCGGCTTCATAATCACGACTTGTGTAAAGCTGGTTCAAGAAGCCGGAGTGAAGGTCTTGAGCAGAGAGGTCGACATAAGCAGACAAATCAGTCTTCCCCTTTCCCTTGCTCATAGCAGCAAATTCATCCTTGGCAATGTGCTTTGATAGAGCAACCAGATTACCAGGGGCGTTATATGCAGTGCCTGTAACAACAATGTCATCAACTTTGGCCGGACTGGAGGAATCAATATTCTGAACAGGACTTGGCGCTTTGGTAGCAGGGCTTGGCGGTTTGTTAGTTGGGCTTGGCGGATCGGCAGTTGAGCCCCGTTGTTCCACTGTTGGACTTGGAGGAGCAGGAGGATGTGAAGTATCAACTTCTACATTCGGTTCAACCTCTGGCGGGCTAGCATCACCATCTTGGTTCTGCCCAGCAGAGCTATCTACGGCAACTTCAGGGTCTTCGCCATGATGCTCTGGTGTCTTCTCCTGATCAACATCAACAGTAGGGTCGCTGGTCTTGGCCTTCTTACTTAATCGAGCCTTGGCGGTACAACATCAAAGGTTAGAATATGGTACACCGGCAAATAAAAGAAACAAATTAAGGAGTAATATACTTACCTAGCGACGACTTTGAGAGGGGGCAACTGAGTGGTTGATGAACCGCCAGACGAGTTGGAAGAAGCCTGGTAATTCGGGTCAGACAGATTGAGAGGGCAGTGGAAGAAACCTTTCAAAGGATAACGTTTTTCAGGAGAACAAGTCACCTCTGGACGGCATTTCCGGGTGGGCATATCAGCTAAACCGGATGAAGTGATTTGTTGACCACTATGCCGGGTTGTGCAACGTTCTTCGACTTGCTGTGTCTTCAAAGAAAATTTTGGATCCAAAGGAGCAAGGGGGTGAGATTGTTTTACTTTCCGGACTGTACGGTGAATTCTTTGAACCGGTATAGGATCTGAGTCAGAAGAAAGAATAATTACCTCAACATGTTCTGCATGGCTGGCCTCAGCATCGTCCTGAGGATAGTCATTGTCAATAAGATGTACGAAAAAGGAACCAAGTGAGTCAAGTTCTACCTCAGCATCTGATTCTTCCTCCTCTGGCGGGTCAGAAGACTTGGCGGTTTTCCTCTTGCCAGTTTTCTTGGTAGCCTTGGTTTTTACACGAGGAGCCCGGGCCGGTTTAGTCCGTTTCCAAAAGGAGCTGTTAGCCTGAAATTAATACAAGGAAAGGTTAGTATACAGTCAATACGGAAGCAAATCAGTAAAGTATATACATGAACTTTACCGCCGATGGTTTATTGGAGACGCAAAACGGAGCCAAACCGGTTTGACTGCATGCAGAGATCAGTTCATCAAGCATCTTCTTCACACATTCGGCGATTTCAAGGTTGGTCATTACTACTTCGTGATATCGTTGAGGGTCTTTGACATTGCCAGTATATTCATGCATCAATCTGGGGCGACAGCTCAAAGGCAAAATGCCCCAAGAAACCCAGCAGCGGACAAGATCAATGCCAGTCAAACCGTTGGCCATCAGAGCCCGGAGCTTGGTGAGTTGAGGAGCAAAATTCTTCCGTTCTGCGGCGGTCAAACGTGAAGGCAATGGGTGGCCGTTGCTAAGCCGATGAGGGCAATAACCCGGCAAGGAATTTTCTCCGTCAGGAGCAGTGTTCCGGCAGTAAAACCAGGTCTGATTCCAATCTTTGGGATGGCTATGATGTTTGGCATGAGGGAAATCAACTTCTTTTCTTTTCTGAATTGAAATGCCGCCAAGCTCTGTGTTGGGACCATCTGAGAATTCTGTACGGCGGTTCAAATGGAAAAAGTCCCGGAACAGCTCCATAGTTGGTTCTTCTTTAAGATAGACTTCGTAGAAAACTTGAAAGTTGCATATGTTTGACATAGAGTTCGGACCAATATGTTGTGTATGGAGTTGGAAGCTTGCAAGGACATCTCAGAATTTTTTTGATCCAGGCGGACTGAATCCCCGGTCTAAGTGTTGCATAAAGATAATTACTTCTCCTTCTTGAGGTTCAGGCGGACATTCCGATTCTGGAACTCGCCAGTGGAGAGCCCTTTTTGAGGCTAAGGCACCAGTGGTGACATAACCATTGATCTGTGTCTCCGTGATCCGGGACGGAACCCAATTGCAAGCAGCAAATTGCCTCGACATTCCGGAAAGAGGAACTGAAAGAAAAAGTGCCAGTTTAACAATTTACGGTTTAAGGTGTACAATTCAGTGTTCAACCGGAGAAGAATACTATGCAAGGTTCAGTTGGCGGTTTAAGAGAGGGCTAATGATATATGACAGATTGATTATCAAAGGGTTAAACCGCCTGTAGGCAGAAGAGCCAGAATTCAAAATTTCTGCTAAGTATTGATAGAAACAGGTTTCACACAATGGTCAAATTTATTTGGATCTACCACACATCCGTAAAGCAATTTTCTCTATGAGCTCTAAAGGTGCTAAGTAGAGCAGGGAAGGCCATGTACTCTACAGAGGTAAAAGAACGATCTGCTAGCATTAAAAATGGACGCGGAGTACCTACCGCATGAGATCTACACTGTTATTGGATCAAAACTATTGCGGCAGGAGGAAGAACAAAGAAGGACGAAGAACTGTGCAGAGGAGCTCGAAAACCCTAGAAACAGATCTAAAGATGTAGGAGAAAGGAAGTTTACCACTGCAGATTTGCCGCGGAGAAGGGCGATGAAAGTACGGTCCGTTTTAGGTTGATGCAGCGGCCTTTGTCGGTGCAGATCTCGAAGGTTGCGGACGGTGGCAGAGCTCCAGAGCTTGGGCGTCGCGAGGAAGAAGAAGGCACAGAAGGGGAAAAGAGAGAAGGGCCCTCGGGCCTTATTTATAGAGGAAAGAGTAAAATGGCAGGCGCGAGAATCAAGGAGCCTGAAACGGCAGAATGAGTGCGCCTGTCGCCTCGATTTTCGGGATAACCATTAAGTGAAGGGAATCTTTTTAATTTTTGTTTACAGAGATGATGTCATGATGGACCGTTGCTGTGTTCAGAAGATGACGTCATGACGGTTTACAAAATTACAGGAGAAGACAATATGGCGGTTTACGAAAATACAAGAAGATGCCTGCAAGAGATATCTGAAGTATTGAAGATTGACATGAACAAATTCAAATCAATCTAGGGCCTAATGTTGAGGATATAGCTATTGAGTATAAACCGGCCAGGAGGGCCCGATTCACCCTCGACTATGTTGAAGCCCATGAAGATCCAGAAGATGGTGCTTTACTAAAGGAAGCATAGAAGCCCGAAGCCCAAAGGCGGATTAGGGCCCGTAGTGATAAACCGCCAGGACTATGTAAAATTGTAATGTAAGTTAGGAAAGGAAAGACCGAGCCGGACACTTTGTATGAGTCGGCCTCGGGGCTCTGTAGACCGGCCGAGCGTCAACCTGTGTATATAAAGGGACGACCCGGCGGCGGTTCAGGGACAACAAACAACAACTCGAGACTCAGGCAAGCGTGTTTTGCTCCCTGATCATCAAAACCCAATCAATCCCATCACAACTAGACGTAGGCTTTTACCTTCATCGAAGGGGCCGAACTAGTATAAAATCCCGTGTCCCTTGTCCGGTTTAACCCCTTCAAGCTAACCCGTTGCGATGGCTCCACGACTAAGTCCTTTCACGAGGACATCTGCCGTGATAATTCCACGACAACCGGGAAAATAGGGAAACCGACATATGGGGCACACCCGTCGGTACGATGTAGCACAGACTAGTCCAATGGATGGCCCATGACCTCCTTGCCACCGACAACCGTTCATGTGGATCGTTGGAGCCAACAACGTGGCACAACTCCAGCACCGCCTCTAGACATGGTGACCGTGGTGAGCGACACGCTCATATCGTCGCTAGACACGATCGGTTTCAGTGTGCCGGGGGTGGCGTTAGTGCTGTGGCACGACCAACAGTATGTTTGGTTTGTGCCCAAGGTTGCCCCATCAAAGCATTGGGTAGCCAGAATTTTGGTTGAGGTATTGGTTGCCCATGATTTGGCCGACATTGGCAAGAAAAATGAACTAGATTTGGCTAGAGTTCATTGGCATGCCAAAAAAATGGCAACCATCCAAACAAAGACCAATCTTTGGGTCATGACCAAAATTTTGGTAAGGTGCACTTTGTCCACAATCCAAACACACCCCAATACCCGGCTCGTCGAGGATGCACGGGGCGCCATGACGTGTCCGCGGAGTGGTGTAGCGCGGCCAACTGCATCCTCAGGACCTGAGACCAAGCCGGGTCGTCTTGCTTTTTCAATGACATGCGGGGATTGCATGTGAGCAAAGGGCATCTCCAACGTTGCCACGACCGCAGCTGACTACCCTGGCACACCAAAACCCTCGTCCCTCGCGTCGTCGCGTGGTGCGTTCCGAGACGGTGCCAGCTGCCCGCATTCATGCCGTCCATCCGTATGTCATTGTTAAGAGGCTCGGTGCCCGAGGAACCAACTCCGGCGACTTAATGACGCACCTGGACGCTTGGCCTCACCGGAATGCACTACTTAAAGCGGCAACGCCCAGCTAACCTCCACACCATAGTGCATCGTCCTCCTACCTGACACCACATCCGCCATGACCGCAAGTGCGAACACTCTGCGGGAGAGCTTGTCTTCGGGGATGAAGCTCGAGGTTGCCGCCCTCGCTCAAGTCGCCTCTCGCGACGCAATAGCAGCGTAGCCGGATGCGGACGCGACCACACAAGCGGTGGCCACGCTGGCGGCCGACGACGGGAGCACCGTCAGCCACGCATCCTACTTGCCGCCGTCCAACGTCCGGCACCGCCGAGGTTGGGGACTCCTTCGAGGATGAGTAGGGCATGGAGGCGGCAGGGCATGGTGTGCCAAATGGCCGGTCCATATCCCATGTTCTACTCTTCCTCGCCGGAGACCGCACCTTCACTTCACGGGTCTTGAACCCCGCCCCCGTGCATAGAGATCGCAGATGGAGGACACCGGTCGCCGCCGTAGAATATGTTTAGGGTCGGGTTTCTTTTATTTTTCTATCCTATAAAAGTTCAAAATGTAATGAGAATCTGTTGTGTTTGCATTAATCTCGGCCGGTGTATATGAACTTTCACAATAATATAGTATATTGTAGGAGTACTAGCAAGATGCCCGTGCGTTGCATGGAAGATCAAGATCTTATAGGAGAAAAGGATGAACGAGGGAAAGCCTTATCTGCAAATGTGGAGAGGAGTGCGGATAAATTGTCATAGTTTCCTTCCTATCCGTTAGATATAGATCGGACGGCCTATATTGCAGGATGACAGGCACACCATCATCACCAACTCTGCTTTTTATTGAATCGAGAAAAAATCTAACATGCGAAGTAAAATAAACACATAGGGTCTATACATACATAATTTATCTTAGGCACTCCAATAGTACGTCCACTACACATTCACGCATTTCACATCTTTCTACATCTATGGGAACCTACGAAAGGGTTAACGTAAATTGCCTCTCTCTCTCCTCTCCTGATTTTCATGGTGGTGGGCCCCTCCCTCCCCCCAATCTACAATCAATAGCTCACACGTTTCACACTACGTTAATTACATAACTGGGATTAGGTAGGTGTAGCATTACTCATCCTAAAAAACCCAACTAAGCCAACCTCCTAGCATATCGCGTGGGAAAAGACCCGGCCGTGCCTTTTTAGTCAGGATTACCGGATTACTAGTAGTAGAATCGATGGATCGCGCAAAGCAACAATTTTTTTGAGGGGGCGAAGCACCTAGTTTCAAAGGAAAAAAGAAGGTACACTCACATCACTCCTGTCGCGGTCGCATTGCACCCCACACACGTTCGGTCCTGCACACGGCTCATGCAAACGGAACGCGCTTCGGCTTGCCTCTTCACTGACACGTGGGACTGCACTTGGAGAAACCGACCATGCGCCAAACTCCCCCGCCCACCGTGCGAAAATCCTCCCCCCACCCAAAAATTCCCCCCAAATTTGATTCAACTGCCCTTCGGCCAACTAGCCAATAATATTCCCCAAACCCCCTCCCCCCGCCCCCTCCACTCCATTCGCTCCGCCAAAGCCGTCCTCCCCGCCACGCCGATAAGTTGGCGCCGCGGTTCATCGAGGGGACGCACGGAGATCCTCTCGCTCTCGTAGACTACCGTCCTCTAGCCGCGCCGCCACCGCTGGCTACGTTCTTGTGGAGGCGCACGACGGTCAACGCCGTCACCGCTGGCGACGTTCGTGTGGAGACGCACGGCGGTCAGCTTCTCCCACGGTACACACATTCTAGACTGAGGCCTCGTTCATGTCGGTGTAGCGCTGAATGTTAGCTGATAGACGTTGTTAATCTCACTGTTTGCCGAAGTAGTTTACAGTCAATATGCTCTGCTTAAGAAGCTTCCTTGCCCTTTTTTGCACTCAATCTGCTTAGCTGAGATGGCATGCCAAGGCCGATTGGTTGCTAAAATATCCCGCCATATATTTATTTTGACGTAGATTGCCATGGTGTAGTAGCCAATATGTTAGGTGAAATAGCTCTACACCGTTTTATACTCGATCTTTGTTGCTGCGATGGCCTTCGATAGTTCGATGGCTGTGTGCTCGGCCTCATTGACTGCTGAAGTAGCCTGCCATAATTTAACACTCAAATCTGTTTGCTGAATTAGCTTTACATATATTTCGTTACTTAGATCTGCTCGTCCAAATATCTTGCCATAGCTTTAGACATCGACCTAGGTTTTTTTTGGACTTCATAAAAAAGCATATATGTTTTTCCTGTAATATCTAGTAGAAGAACTAATTTGTATGTATAAAAGATGGACATGACTTGGATAACTTCTGCTCGAAGATTCTCCGCTACATATGTCGAGGGGGTTGAAAACTTCATGAACTTTATCAGAGGTGAGTACAGTGGTCCGAAATCAGATGTGCTCCACCCATGTAGCAATTGTATGAATTCAGTTACAAGACCCCAGTCAACTGTGCAAAATCATGTACACTTGTATGGGATGTTGGTCACATATACTAGGTGGGTTCATCATGGTGAAACTGTGAACGTCAATGTTATTGACTACGTGGAAGCAGCAGATCACCATCTTGATCTGCCTGATGCTCAGGTGGAAGAGGAGGAGGAGGTGGTGGTGGCGGAGCCAATGAGTTTGACCAACATTGAAACAATGCTATGAAATGCTCGTGCATTCCGTGAACTTTCACCTGCAGAAGAAAAATGATGGGCCCGCATGTTGGAACAATGCAACGTGCCTGTCACCCTAGGAAATAAGTTGTCAGTATTCTCAGCTACGGTCACCTTTCTTCAGGTGAAGATATCTGAGTGGATGACCTACAAATCATTCAATGCGATGTTGGCTGCTTTCCGCAAATCTTTCCCAGATGCATCTGAGCTACCACACACCTACAGTAAAATGAAGAATTTCCTTCGTGCAGTTGGAATTGGATATGATATGATCCATGTTTGTAAGAATAATTGTGTTCTGTGCCGGAAGGATTATGCCAACTTAAGTGAATGCCCGAAATGCAAATCATCAAGATGGAAAGATGGCGATGCTGTGAAGAGGATTCCTCATAATGTTCTGAGACATTTTCCAATTACACCAAGATTGCAGAGGTTGTTTCATGATGCTGAAACAAGAGAGGATGTACTGTGGCATTCTAGGAACTAGGAGTACAGAGATCAGAATGTAATGAGCCATCCATCTCATGGTAGTGAGTGGAAAAGCTTCAATGATAAACACAAAAAGTTTGCTGCTGACCCGAGAAACATTAGACTTGGCTTAGCTTCAGATGGATTTAACCCATTTGGCCACCAGAGCGCCACATATAGCATGTGGCCAGTGCTTGTTATCCCTTACAACATGCCTCCAAATGTCTGCACCAAAGAATCAAACTACATGATGGCCTTGCTCATCCCAGGTCCAAAAAGTCCTGGAAAGGATTTTGAATTGTTCATGGAGCCTCTTGTGGAGGAACTTCAATAGCTATGGAGGGGTTCTCACTCGAGACCTATATAGCAGCCCACCAACTGATTTCTTTCTGCGTGCTGTTATAATTTGGTGCATCCATGATTATCCGGCTTTTGACACTATGTCAGGGCGAACGACACATGGTTACAATGCATGTGTTCGCTGTGACAGGAATCCGCTGTCATACGCAATACTTAGCAAGATCTGTTACATTGGACACCGCCGTTTCCTTGCCAAGGACAAGCCGCATCCTAGAAAATACTGAAGACATGTGTTCAATGCAAAGCATGAAAACTGTGATGCGCCAAAGAGGCTCACCGCCGATGAGTTGCAAGTGGATTAGAGAAGGTCAGGCATATTACACCAGGAAACCATCCTGGTAATGGTAGCGGGAAAAGGAAGCGTGGTAGGGCAGAAGAGAGATTATTGTTTACCCACATGTCCACTTTGTGGGACTTGAAGTATTGGAAAGATTTGGATCTGCGGCATAATCTTGATGTGATGCACATCGAGAAAAATATATGTGATAACATTATTGGCACACTTCTTAATATTGAAGGCAAGACGAAAGATACCTTAAAATCTAGGATCGATTTGACACATCTGGGTATCAGAAAGGATTTGCAGGTGCAAGATGAAGGTAAACCACGGGATATGGCACCAGCTGTGTACGTCTTGGACAAGGTAAAAAGAAAAGAATTCTGCGAGGTCCTGTCACGTGTGAGATTCCCACATGGATTTGCTTCCAACCCTGAAAGGAGAGTCAGTGCAGATGGAAACAAGGTACAAGGGTTGAAAACTCATGACTGCCACGTCCTACTTCAAAGGGTTTTACCTGTTATCCTTAGAGGATTGGGCCGCCCTGACTTATACAGAGCAGTTGCAGAGTTGGGACAATTCTTCAGGGAACTCTGTAGTAGAAATATCAGGATAGATGCTTTGGAGCGTCTTAGAGACAAGATACCAACTATCCTATGCGACCTTGAGAAGATATATCCTCCAGCCTTCTTTGATGTGATGGTGCATTTGGCTGTTCATCTACCTGATGAGGCACTACTTAGAGGTCCAGTACAGTATGGCTGGATGTACCCTATTGAAAGGCGGCTAGGCACTTTCAAGGGCTATGTTAGGAACAGAGCTAGACCCGAGGGTTCCATTGCAGAGGCCTACATTGCTACAGAAGCATTGACATTCTACTCAAAATACATTGAAACAGCTGATCAACTTATCAAAGAGGTGGGTGAAGACAATCCCAGGCTCAATGTTTTCGATTATTCTGTTCGAGTTACAGGGAAGAGTCAACAAGAGGACACATCTAAAGATTTGGACAAAATGGTTTGGTATGTGTTGAATAACTGTCCTAAGATACTACCTTATATCAAGTAAGTGCAGTACTGCAGCTTATACAGCGTAATCTACTAAACTTGCAGCACATTGTTATATATTTAGATGTTTGATGCGATCACTATGTTGTGCAGCATCTACAAAAAGGAGTTACTGCCGCAAAATCCAAGAAACATTGACAAACCGGTTATGGCAGGATTTGCGAAATGGTTCAAGAGCCATGTAAGCTTTTGAATTGCACTGTCAGCTTTTTTTAATATATTGAGTACATAAGATGATCAGCTTGTCTATTTTCTAACCATAGGTTAAGATGATGCGGGAGGATGGGCAGGCAGTTGATGATGCCCTTTACTCACTAGCAATGGGTCCTGATACTCGGGTAAGACATTATGAATCTTGCGTTGTTGAAGATGTGCGCTACAACACCCTTGCACGAGACGAAGGCAGGAAGACACAAAACAGTGCCATCATGAGCACGGATACATATGACAAAGAGACAACTAAAATGTATGCTAACATAACATACATTGTTCAGTTGTAGTATATCTACAGTTTCGAGGATCATCGGTGTGTGGTTCTGTTGTGCTGTCGTTGGTATAACCTGTTTTCCAGGATCGCAAAACCCAGAGCTGATGATTATTTCAAATCCATCAATGTTAAGGCGGCGTACCAGACCAATGAGCCTTTTATTTTGGCAAATCAAGCAACACAGATATTTTTCTTGGAAGACACATTTGCATGTAGCGATGATTGGAGAGTATTGCAAAGGTTTGAGCAGAGGAATTCATTTAATGAAGTTCCAGAACAAGATGATGCTTACACTGCTCCTGATGTACAAGATAACACAGATATTCCTAATATCTTTGAGAACCATCACGTCAATGACGCCGGCGAAAAGATTGCCTATCGTTCTGCGGACATACAAGAGTTGATCAAGAAGAAGCCAACGTTCGAGGACGAAGAAGAAGATGACACCGTGGGGAATTACGATTCAGACTGATACGCATGGCGAAGATGTTGACGCTGCTGCTGCGGATGATGATTACATTGCTTTTGTCGTATTTGCCTGTTAGAAGACGTTTTTTATATACTATGTGAAATTGTGTTTGCTATGACAACTGAAACCTGATGAACATGTTGTTTAGTATTTTGCTATGAGACATCACTTGTTATGTATGCTGATTTGTGTTTGGTGATTGTATGACAACTAAAACATGATGACATTGTTGTTTAGTTGTACTCATATTTGGCTATGAAACTTTAATTTGATGACATAGTTTGTTGTTGTACTGCAATTTGCTCGACGTCTTTGAATGAGAACAAAGCTGACCTGACAGGGCCTCTGCTATTTATTTATTTATGAGCAAAAGGGGATACCCCCTGATTTCCGTTAATAGAAATCATTAGATGTTCACAACACTACACCCAGCCTGCTACACAGGTTTCATTCATTACTAGTTTCAGCAAAGTGCTCATGTCATAGCCACTGAATACATCACGAGTGCTACATACACTGCAAATAAAGAGACAATCATCCTACAGAGCACATCGATTTTGCCTATTATCTTCATAAGCTCTTTCATCTCCTCATTGTTGTCAAGGCTGTTCAGCAGCTATTGCTTGGCCATGATCAGAGGAACTGCATCTTTAACCTTCTGCTCTGCATCTTCCTCTTCTGTCGTTCCTTCAGTACTTGTCCAACACCCCAACCTGCTGATATTGAGATTCCTCGGCTAACCAAATAATCAGCGTAGTTGCATTCCCGCACATCAGCAACTTCCCAGAAATACAAATCACACAAATCTTCCCTTTACTGCACGAATCAAATTGGAAGATCATCAACCAATCTATTAAAAAAATCAGCAACTGAAAGCAGCAGAACTACACTTAAACATATTATTACCCATGATTCAGGCATTTGTAGAAGACTCGGCCAGGGTTGAGGATTGTGGTTGAGACGCGATCGGATGACTCTGTGTGATTTGAAGTTGTGGCACCACACCAATGCAACGGGTTGCGATGAGCAATCGGCTGCAGTGCATGTGCTGGCGGGGGTGTGATGAGACCCACAGGCGATGGTACGGGTGGCGACTTGGTGCATATCTGGTTGTTGCCTGCTGAAGAACAGGTGGACGAGTAGTTAGCAGACATGGTTGCTGCGGCCAGAGCTTCTGATGCTAGGCAGAGTAAGTAGAGAAGAGGAGAAGCGAATGTTGGATATGTCAGTTTTATTACTTGCAGAGTAGCATAGCACCATATATAGTCATAGTCTAGGTTTGGATTCGAACCAGCTACAGGAGCACGTCTCTCTTTTTTCTAAAACTCGGCAACGTCTCTTTACTGGCACACTAGCTTGTTCTGTACGCCTTCCCAAGTCTTTGATTTTATTTCCCTTTTTTTGCGAGGAAGGAAGGAGGACAAAATTGAGAGTTCCTGGGACTCGAACCCAAGGCCTCTCGGTTGAAAACCAAGGGTGCTAGTCACTAATGTGGCGAACATTCCCTGTGAGGAGGACGACAGGCGAATGCATTTTCCTTGTAGTTTTAGTTGCGACACAAGATCGAACAGTCGCAGTTTCGGGAATGTTATCAGGCCAACGAGCCCAGTTTTTCTTTTCTTCCTATATATAAAAAAGTATGCTACTTGGTGTCCGCTTAGTCAACAAACGATTGTGCCAACCTTGACCGTTGGATTAACATTCAACGTCTGTCGTGTTTCTTCAGTCTCTTCTTCCTCGAGCCGCCAAAGCCAAACCAGCGCCGGTGGGACCGCCTGCTCCCGCCTCCCACAGCTGGCTGTGTTGCCGCGCACGCATCGTGGCCACATCGCACCCTAAAACTCTGCGCATCTTCCCTGGCTCCTGTTCTTTCCCGTCCGAGGCCTCACCATCGTCCTCCGCCTTGGTTTGATCGCCGCGGCGCCGCTCTCCGGTGTTGTCAACATGGTCAACAACCGAGAGGAATAAGGAGATGACTGTACATGGTGAGGATGATAGTTGGGACCCAGCAGCGCACGCAGTAATTTTTTTTTCTCGGGACGGAGAAGGGTATCAACTGGGTTATGCGGGACCCGTGGCCCGTCTAGCCCAGGCTTTTATTTCATATGTTTAGCACATGACTAGCCCAGTTTGTTTTTTTCCTTTCTGAAAATGGCTAGCCAGCTATTTTGTTTTTTGCAGAATAACCAACGTAGGCCTACTTGCTTTTCTACGCCCTGCTGGGCCGGAAATCTTTCAAGATGAGGAGGGATGCATTTTACCCAGAAAATGGGCTATAAGTAATAAGAAATGGGCTATAAGTAATAATAAATGGGCTGTAAAATGAAAAAAATATAGCAAACAGGCAATTAGTTCCAAAATACTGTTTTCTTTCGGATTTTGATATTTTTAATTTCATTGTTTTTGTGCGGGTAAAATTTCATTGAATTTAAATTGAGGTATATTTAGATTTAAAATTAATTTGAATCTGGCTAGAAATTTCGGGTTGTATGCTGTTTGGGACAGATTTGGAGGCTAACTTGTGGGTCTACTAGGTTGACGTGTACTTTGGCTTTGTCAACTTAGTCCACAAACGATTCTAGCAGCAGTGACCGTTGGATGTTAATCCAACGGCCGTGTTGCTTCTTCAATATCTGATCTTCTTGCTCCAGCCGCCCAAACCAGCCTTGGTGGGACTGCCTGCTCCCGCCTCCCGTGGCCGGCTGTGCTGCCGCACAGGCCGCACTGCCCCACCCTACTTCATTACTGGCCAGGCCATTCCTCTACTCACCCACACCTCCTGTTATTTTCCGGCGACGGCAGCCGGATCAGTAAACCCTCGTACTCCCCACCGCATGGGCAACCATTGCCGAGTCTTCCCCGGCTCTATGCCGTTCCCTTCCTAGGCCTCGCTCTCATCCACCGCCATGGTGCTCTCGGCGCGGCCTGGTCAACATGGTCAACGAACGACATCCATCGGACATGGACTGTATGTGGAGAGGCTGACAGCTGGGTCCATGGCCGCACACAAGGAAATGCCTCCTTATTACGCGCAAAATAAGGATTCCTCCACCTGACAGTTGGGACCCACCTGAAGGGCCTCTGTATTTTGCGAAAAAAATGTTCCCCCCGCTGACATGTCGGACCCACCAGCTATATCTTCACACTCAAGGAAGTGCCTCCTTATTACGCACAAAAAAAAATGAATACCCCCTGCTAGCTGGGACCCACCATAGTGGGAGGATGACTTGTGGGCCAACTAAGTTGACGGGGACGGAGGGTTTGTCAACTTAGTCAATATGAACGATTCTAGCTCAAGTGACCGTACGATGCCCATCCAACGGCCGTAGTGCTTCTTCAACCTCTGGTCTTCTTGCTCCAGCCGCCCAAAGCAGCGCCGGTCGTGACGCATGCTCCTGCCTCCCGTGGCTGGCTGTGCTGCCACGGAGGCCTCACCTCCCCTACTATTCCCACCGCTGGCCAGGCCCTGCGGCGACGGCAGCCTCACACCGCAGCCGAACTAGTGAACCCTCGTACTCCTCTCCGCGCGGGCTTCCACTTCCATGTCTTCCCGGCTCCACGTCGTCCCCTTCCTAGGCCTCACCATCGTCCACCGCAGTGGTGCTCTCGGCGCGGCGTGGTTAACATGGTCAAGGAACGACTTCCATCGGACATGGACTGTACGTGGAGAGGCTGACAACTGGGTCCATGGCTGCAGCAAGGAAGTGCCTCCTTATTACATGGAAAATAATGATTCCTCCACCTGACAGCTGGGACCCACCGGACGGGCCACTGTATTTCGTGAAAAAACGTTTCCCCCTGACTGCTGGGACCCACCAGCTACATCTTTGCACACAAGGAAGTGCGTCCGGGCAAAAAAAATGATTCACCCACCTGACTGCTGGGACCCACCAGCTACATCTTCGCACACAAGGAAGTGCATCCGGGCGAAAAAAATGATTCGCCCCCCTGACTGCTGGGACCCACCAGCTACATCTTCGCAGCAAGGAAGTGCGTCCAAAAAAAACAATTCGCCCCCCTGACTGCTGGGACCCACCAGCTACATCTTCGCACGCAAGGAAGTGCGTCCGAAAAAAATGATTCGCCCCCCTGACTGCTGGGACCCACCAGCTACATCTTCGCACGCAAGGAATTGCCTGACAATTGGGACCCACCTGGTCGAAGCGTACGTAGCGTTGTCATTCTGGTCGCGAACGTGTATGTACATACTGGTGGATGTAAAGGCACGCACGTGTCGTAGTAGAGGCGTGCACGTATCGTAGTAGAGGCGCGCACGTAGCATGTACACGTACGTATAGTGGCCAGTGTGCAAGAAAGAAAATACGGCCACGCATGTGTACATACGGGCGGGGTCTTGAACGCCTACTCGCGCATACGTACGGCCACGGCTCGTGTACATGGCTGGGTTAGAACGGAGAAACAACATCGTCGTCGTGTTCATGGGGAGCCAACCGGCTGGGTCGGAACGGAATGCGTCGTCGTGTTCACCGGGAGGGCTTGGACGGAACAGGCGATGGAAACGATGCCTGGCGTACCGCATAACAGAGGAAACGACCTTGTGTTCGACCGGCCACGTTTGAAACAGGATCCTGTTCATCGGGAGGGGTCTAACGTACCGCAAAACGGAGGAAACAGACCTCCTACGGTCGAAACGGGGGTCCTATTGATCGGGAGGGGTGTGGCGTACCGCAAAACGGATGAAATGGACTTGTGTTGGAGCGCTACGGTCGAAACGGGGGTCCTGTTCATCGGGAGGGTGTGGCATACCGCAAAACGGGACTCCATGGGATAATGTTCATCTCCACCATCGACCTCCTCCAACCTCCACGGGCTACCGTCGACCTCCTCCAGCCCCCACGGGCTCCTGTTCATCCAGCCTCCACCGCACGCTACTCCACCGGCTACTGTTCAACCACCGCTCCACGGGCTCCCCTCCACCGTCTACTATTCATCCAGCCCTCCACGGGGTCGTCCTGTTCATCCAGAGGCAACGCCACGGGATCCTGTTCATCCACCCCCACCACTCACTGTTCATCCAAACCCCCCCGCAACGCTCACTGTTCATCCAGAGGCAACATCGATCGGCTTTAGTTAGCAGCAGTAGCGAAGGAATCGCTCGATCGGGTTCAGTTAACAGCCATTGATCGATCGCTCGGGTTTAGTAACGCGTAGCCTGCAGTGCAATCGCTCGGGTTCAGTTAGAGCCCAACGCCTCGCTCGAGTTTAGTTAGAGCCAACGCCTCGCACACACGCGCGTACGTGTACGAGAGAAACACGCATCGCTCGTCCCCCGACCACCCACCATACCCGGGAACTCCCCGAAATTTTCCTCGCCCTCGCTTCTACCATGGTTTTTCCGTCATGGACGGCCAAAGAATGTCATGCAGCTGCATCTCCGGCCCGCTCAGGACGAAAAGCCCATTTTCTGTCATGATTTTTTGTCATAGAAGTAGGAGCCCACCACATCTATGATGATACCGGGTTTTTTCACAATTATCGTCATAGAAGTGTCATAAGTATGACAGAATTTTTTTTCGTTCGGCCCAAAATCTTGTAGTGGAAGTAGGAGATACCTTTGAAGCCTTAGCCATAAGGCAAAAAGCAATAGATGATGATGTAGGATCCCTTGAAGCACCGTCCAAGACCACATCTTGTTCCATGGAGTGTTGGATTTCCTCTACATTGTTAGCACAACAACTCGAGGAAATACATGCATTTTTATCATGGCAACAAGATATAGCAAGCATATCATCATGAGATTTAGTCAAGCAATTTCCACATGATATACACGGACTATCAACACAAGCATGAGAAACATGTAAGGTGCATGAAGTGTTAAAGTCCAAAGATGGAGGTTTGCAATAAGATAGTGATGAAGAGTCGCCAACGATTAACACACTATCATCATTGCAATGACCAACACTACTCACCATAGCATACCTTGTGGCAATCCACATGTAGGTGAAGTAGAATAAGTTGAGAAGGCAACACGGCCATAGGTGGAGGGAGAACAATCATCCCCACAAAACTTGGACACACCATATTTATCTTGAAGCTTTGTCCATAACTCATGAGCATCCCAGAACGACATGAGTTGAAATATAACTACATTGCTCAAAGCATCGAAAAGCACATTAGAAGCTTGAGCATTCAGATAAGAGTTTTTTTCATCCTCTAAAGATAATCTTTGGGGATCCTTTGGAGGAGAAAAACCCATATCTACAATTCGCTCCAAATTTGGGTCCATGGCCCTAAAGAGATTAAGCATGCGAATTACCCAAACATCAAAATTTGTGCCATTAAGAGTGTCATAGAATCCTAATCCCCTAGTCGACATCTTTACTCTCTAGGTGGTTAAGCCTGACAAAGAGAGACGAGGCTCTGGTACCAATTGAAAGATCGTGGATGTTGCCTAGACGGGGGGGGGGAGGATGGGGGGTGAATAGGCGCTTTAAATAATTATAGTTTAGGCTTGAACAAATGTGGAATAAACCTAACGGTTAATTTGACAAGCACAAAACCTAAAACAACTAGGCTCACCTATGTGCACCAACAACTTATGCTAAGCAAGATAAACAACTATGT
Organism: Triticum aestivum; assembly: GCF_018294505.1. Lineage (NCBI taxonomy): Eukaryota > Viridiplantae > Streptophyta > Magnoliopsida > Poales > Poaceae > Triticum > Triticum aestivum. The sequence goes on from NC_057801.1 coordinate 572,473,346, forward strand.
GATAGCAAGATATATAACATGAAACACTATGGCTATCACAAAGTAAAAATCCAAAAGTAAAAGGGTTCGGGTAAGAGATAACCGAGGCACGCGGAGATGACGACGTATCCCAAAGTTCACACCCTTGAAGATGCTAATCTCCGTTTGGAGCAGTGTGGAGGCACAATGCTCCCCAAGAAGCCACTAGGGCCACCGTAATATCCTCACGCCCTCGCACAATGCAAGATGCCGTGATTCCACTTAGGGACCCTTGAGGGCGGCCACCGAACCCATACAAATGGCAACCCTTGGGGGCGGTCACCGAACCCGTACACTTTGGCAACCCTTGGGGGCGGTCATCGGTACCCGTCAAATTACTCGGGGCGATCTCCACAACCTAATTGGAGACCCCGATGCTTGCCCGGAGCTTTACACCATAATGATTGAGCTCGAACACCACCAACCGTCTAGGGCGCCCAAGCACCCAAGAGGAACAAGCTCAAGGGTACCAAGCACCCAAGAGTATTAAGCTTCTCAACTTGTAACTTCCACGTATCACCGTGAGAACTCAAACCGATGCACCAAATGCAACGGCAAGGGCACATGGAGTGCCCAAGTCCTTCTCTCTCAAATCCCACCAAAGCAACTAATGCCAGGAAGGAAAATGGGAGGAAGAACAAGAAGGATAACACCAAGAACTCCAAGATCTAGATCCAAGGGGTTCCCCTCACATAGAGGAGAAAGTGATTGGTGGAAATGTGGATCTAGATCTCCTCTCTCCTTTCCCCCCAAAACTAGCAAGAATCAAAGGAGGGATTGAGAGATAGCAAGCTCGAAGAAGGTCAACAATGGGGGAAGAACACGAGCTCAAAGGATAAGGTTCATTGGGGAAGAAGACCCCCTTTTATAGGTGGGAAAAAAATCCAACCGTTATGCTCACAGCCCGCACAGAGCGGTACTACCGCTCGACCTCACGGTACTACCGCTATGTGACGCCCCCGATTCAATCATACACTAATCATACATGCAAACGTGTACGATCAAGATCAGGGACCCATGGGAAGATATCACAACACAACTCTAAAAATAAAATAAGTCATACAAGCATCATAATACAAGCTAGGGGCCTCGAGGGCTCGAATACAAGTGCTCGATCTTAGATGAGTCAGCGCAAGCAACAATATCTGAGTACAGACATAAGTTAAACAAGTTACCATAAGATGGCTAGCACAAACTGGGATACAGATCGAAAGAGGCGCAGGCCTCCTGCCTGGGATCCTCCTAACTACTCCCGGTCGTCGTCAGTGGCCTGCATGTAGTAGTAGGCACCTCCAGTGTAGTAGGGGTCGTTGTCGACGATGGCGTCTGGCTCCTGGCCTCCAGCATCTGGTTGCGACAACCAGGTAGAAATGAAAGTGGGAAAAGGGGGAGAAAAGCAACCGTGAGTACTCATCCAAAGTACTTGCAAGCAAGGATCTACACTACATATGCATGGGTATATGTGTAAAGAGGCAATATCAGTGGACTGAACTGCAGAATGCCAGAATAAGTGGGGGATAGCTAGTCCTATCGAAGACTACGCTTCTGGCAGCCTCCGTCTTGCAGCATGTAGAAGAGAGTAGATTGAAGTCCTCCAAGTAGCATCGCATAGAATAATCCTACCCGGCGATCCTCCCCTCGTTGCCCTGTGGAAAAGCGAACACCGGGTTGTCTATGGAACTTATCTGGGTGTGTTTTATTAAGTATCTAGTTCTAGTTGTCATAAGGTCAAGGTACAACTCCGGGTCGTCCTTTTACCGAGGGACACGGCTATTCGAATAGATAAACTTCCCTGCAGGGGTGCACCACATAACCCAACACGCTCGATCCCATTTGGCCGGACACACTTTCCTGGGTCATGCCCGGCCTCGGAAGATCAACACGTCGCAGCCCCACCTAGGCACAACAGAGAGGTGAGCACGCCGGTCTAAATCCTATGCATGCAGGGGTCTGGGCCCATCGCCCATTGCACACCTGCATGTTGTGAGGGCGGCCGGAAGCAGACCTAGCCCCCTAATACAAGAGCAGGCGTTCCAGTCCAATCCGGCGCGCGTCGCTCCGTCCCTGACGTCAAGAAGGCTTCGACTGATACCACGACGTCGAGTGCCCATAACTGTTCCCGCGTAGTTGGTTAGTGCGTATAGGCCAGTGTCCAGACTCAGATCAAATACCAAGATCTCGTTAAGCGTGTTATTATGAAGTAACCGCAGACGCCGACCAGGGCCAGGCCCACCTCTCTCCTAGGTGGTCTCAACCTGCCCTGTCGCTCCGCCACATAGTAACAGTCGGGGGCCGTCGGGAACCCAGGCCCACCTCTACCGGGATGGAGCCACCTGTCCTTTCAGCCCCCACATCGGAATCACTTGCTGGTACTCAACAAGCTGACCCGACTTTAGTCATCATCTATATAGTATGTATATATGTATAGTATATACACGTGATCACCTCCCGAGTGATCACGGCCCGATAGTATAGCAAGGCAGACCGACAAGAATGTAGGGACAATGATGATAAACTAGCATCCTATACTAAGCATTTAGGATTGCGGGTAAGGTATCAATGACTGTAGAAACAATGATAGGCTATGCAACAGAATAGGAGTAACCGAACAGTAACATGCTACACTACTCTAATGCAAGCAGTAGAGTGAAGAATAGGCGATATCTGGTGATCAGGGGGGGGCTTGCCTAGTTGCTCTGGCAAGAAGGAGGGGTCGCAACTCCGTAGTTGAACTGGGGGTCGCCGGCAGTCTCGGGGTCTATCGAAAAGAAGTAACGGAGACGAAATACATAAAATAACAGAGCAATCAAACCATCGCAAAGCGTAACAAGACAATATGCGGTGTTCGGTGTGCCCTAACATGGTAGTAGGTGATACCGGTGAAGGGGGGAAACATCCGGGAAAGTATCCCCGGTGTTTCGCATTTTCGGATAAATGAATTGTAGAGGGAAAGTTGCGTGTTCACTATGCTAGGGATGTGCGGCGGACAAACGGGTTGCGTATCCGGATTCGTCTCGTCGTTCTGAGCAACTTTCATGTACAAAGTTTTTCCATCCGAGGTACGGTTTATTTTATATTAATTTTCAAAGTTTTATTTCAGTTTTAGAATTAACAGAATTAATTTAATTAGAAAATGCAGTTATGACGTCAGCATGATGTCAGCAGTCAAACAGTCAGTTGACTTAGTCAAACTGACGAGTGGGTCCTACTGTCATTGACTATGAACTAACTAACCAAGTTAATTAGTTTAATTAACAGATTAATTAGGTTAAGTTAATTAAGTTAATTGATTTAGTTAATTATTTAATTAATTTAATTATTTATTATATCATTATTATTATTCTCTCTTTTCTTTGTAAAAAGTTTTGGGGTGGGGCCCCTTGTCATAGGCCCAGGGGAGGCTAACGGGCGCGCGGGCGACGGGCTACATGCACTGTTTGAGCGCCCGATTGGGCACAACGGGGCAAGACCACCGGGCACGGCGGCAGAGACCGCGGTGTGTGCGTAGCCGGCGGCACCAGCGGTGGGGCAGTTGAAGGGGAGCAGGGCGCGGCCGGGACGAGCTGCCGGCGGCAGCAGCCGCAGCTCGCAGCAGAGAGCGCGGGGGAGAGATGAGGCACGGCGGGGCGCGTGGCTGGATGCTTCAGGGGTGCGCGGCGCACGAGCCGAACGCGGCGAGCGCGGTGCGGGGACACGTCCGGGCGTGGACGGTGGCCAGGGTGTGCGGCGACGGGGTGGCAGTGGGCGCGGCCAGAGGCTCGCTAGCGCGACAACAGGCGCACGCAAGCGGGACGACGCAGGTGCACCCGTGCGCGGCACGGGGCCGCCAGTGCGTGCGCTAGGGAGACATGACGAGGAGGAGGAGAGGTGAAGGCTCAAGGGGGCCGTAGGGAAAGGGCAGTGGGGCGCGGGGAGGAGGCCGGAGACGACGGCAAAGAAGGAAGCAGGCCGGCGGGGAGGAGGCGCCAGCGAGGTCGTGCTCTGGGCGGCGTCGGGCGGCGGGTGGTGTCGAGACGGCGAGGTTGGTCGACGGGGTCAGGGCGGTTCGTTCCTTTCCCCGATCCAGATCGGATCGGGAGGTGGGGGCTGACAAAGGGGAGTGGGGAAGTGGGTGGTGGCTAGGGTTGGACCGAGGGGAGTGGGGGTTATGCGGAGTGGGGGAGTGGGGGTGGGCTTGGACGGCCAGCAGCTAGGCCATGGCCTGTTGGGCCGAAGCCCAAGGGGGTTGTTTCCTTTCTTTTTTTGTTAGTTTGTTTTTCTTTTTTGTATTTTGTTTCTTTATTTCTCTTTTCTGTTTTAATTCATTTAAAAATATTCAGGCACTTTCTAAAGATATGTTTTCTTTACTATAATTACCCTTGTAATATTCGGCACCCACCGAACATTTTTGTTTCAACTTTTGAAAACTTTTATTGTTTGACATATTTAGAATTTAAATTTTAAAACGGTTTCGAATCATTGCGAGGTTAGCAACAGTAACCGAGGTGACGTGGCATGATTAGTGTGGGATTACTATAGCATGATTATCCAGGCGTTAGACGCTAGGGGTAGCGATACTACCTCAAAGGGTAGCGATACTACTGCTTGCGAGCGGTACTAAAAAAATACATCCGTGCCTACCACCGCTGGACTTGTGATGAGTTTTTGGTCCGGAGCGAAAGTAGGCATGGAAGTAGCTACAGTAGTACCGCTCCCAAGAGCGGTAGAAAAAAATTACATCCCCTACAAACGGTAGTACCGCTCCCACGAGCGGTAGTATCGCTACAACTTTTATAAGGACACCAAAACTGACACAACTTCTGCAAACGGACTCCAGATTCAATGAAACCAAGCTTGTTGGAAAGCTAGCGACAAGGGCTAACACAATCTTGAGAGAACTAACAATAAGAAATAAATTAGAAAAGGCCCATGAGAAAATGGTGAGAACCTTCCTTGAATAAGACCAGTAAAACCTCTAACACCGAAAAAGCAAAAGAAGAAGCATATGAAATCCGTTTTTGATGTACTAGAGCTTGTCACGAAGATAACCACAAGCTCTAAAACCTCAAATTAAAAAAAAATAAGAATCAAGAAAGATGATGCAAGGATGCAATGGTTTGAGCTGTCGACGAACGATACGATCAAGCTACTCACTTGAGAGCCCCCCTTGATAGTACGGCTATCGATCCTATAAACCGGTCTCCAAACTACCACCATGAGACCAGAAAAATAGAAAACCTATCAAGGGAAAACCTTTGCCTTGCGCATGATCCACTTGAGCTAGATGATGATGATCTTGTCCTCCTCAAGATGGACCACCTTTCTTGATTGTGATGGGTCGATGAAGACTAGATGATTGCTCCCCCATACTCCACTATGGGTGAGCCACTCTTCAGCACATCTTCACAAGTCCATTGACACCACAATGGACGGCAAGCTTCAAGCACTTGATCTCTTTGTGATGCTCCACTTAAACTTGCACATGGCAATCTTGATGACGATCACCACTTGATGTCATCCTCTCCATGGGTTGAGTGATATCTTCCTCTTGACGCAAGCCCATAAACATGTACCTAACCCCACATAGAACTCTCACATAGACCATGGGTTAGTACACGAAGCACAATGGACAATGCTTACCATACCATGGGATCACTTGATCCCTCTTGGTACATCTTCTACGCTTTGTGAGTTGATCAACTTGATTCACTCTTGAATTAGTCTTGATCAACCTTGAATCTTTCCAACTCTCTTAATTTGGATGATCTCTTGAAGGTAAACATGAATGATCACACAATCTTCTTCTTCAAGACATGCTTGCAATAAGCTCAACACTCACATGACCAATCTTTGGATAATTCCTTAATAGAACCTTGGTCAACTCATAAACTCCTTGAAACCAACACATGGACTTCAAGAAAAGCCTACAGACAAATTCTTCAAATATAACTCAAGAAACCATTAGTCCATAGAGATTTTCATAAATTACCAAAACCAAACATGGGGGCACCGCATGTTCTTTCACTAGGGCAGAACTCTATTTTGGAAATTCCAATTGTTTTAACTCGGTGATTCCAAAGTGAAACAATGTCATCATAGAGACTTGGTCAAGCCATCTCGGTTGGGCCGAGATCCTTTTTGGTCAAATCAAATTGCTAGGGTTTAGTAGCGGCAATGGTAGTGGTTATCTCGGTGGGTCCAAATGGGATATTTTTGGTGGGACCAAGATAGGCAATTAGGGTTTGGAAAAGATGTTTTTTGAGAAAGTGACTGAGGGTTTTCGAAGCAATATGACAAAGCACTTGAGCAACAACCTCATCAACAATACCTCATCCCCTTTTAATAGTACTCGCTTTCCTACTCAATGTGATCTTGAATCGCTAAACCAAAAATGCAGAGTCTTGCAGTAGCCAATTCTTGTGCTTGACATTTTGTAGGGGTCCACATCCTCAAGTCCTTGCCATGCTGTTGTTGAACTTTTCTGAAATATACTAGGTAAAAATATTAGTCCAACAATATGTATGTTTACATTAATTACCAAAACCACCAAGGGAGCAAATGTGCTTTCAATCTCACCCTTTTGGTAATTGATGGCAACATACATCAAAGCTTCAAGTGAGAATATGGTAAGTAGTGCATTAAAGCTTTGAGAGAACATGTAACATTCATAAGCTCCCCCTACAAGTTTTCAGTCATGTTTGTGATAGAAGCTAAAGTGATGTGAATGCACAACGAGAAGGAATGAGTAATGAGTTACATGTGTCCTGGCTATATGCATCAGAGCAATATGATGAAAGATGTACCTACATGTCCATGATTCCTTCTTGCAAACAATATGTGCAATAAGCAAGAGATCATCATGTACATGAGTGAGATGCATATACTTGATACGTCTATAATGTATCTATAATTTTTGATTGTTCCATGCTATTTTATTATCAATATTGGATGTTTATAATCATTTTATAGTCATTTTATATCATTTTTTGGTACTAACCTATTGACATAGTGCCAAATGCCAGTTGCTATTTTTTCTATGTTTTTTACATCACAGGAAATCAATATCAAACGGAGTTCAAATGCCCCGAAACTTTACAGAGTTTTTTTATGGGCCAAAAGGAAGAAGATGGGCCCTGGTTGCACCTGGGGGGAGTCCCGAGGAGGGGACAACCCACCAGGGCGCGCTAGGAGGCCCAGGCGCACCCTGGTGGGTTGTGCCCACCTCGGGTGCCCCCCGGACCGCCTCTTTGCTCTACAAATACCCCAAAAATACCAGAACCCTAGCGGAGTCGACGGAATATTCATCTAGCTGCCGCATAGTCCAGAACCACCAGATCCAATCTAGACAATCAAGGAGGGGTTCACCACTTCCATTGGCGCCTCTCCGATGATGCTTGAGTAGTTCTTTGTAGACCTTCAGGTCTGTAGTTAGTAGCTAGATGGCTTCCTCCCTCTCTTTTGATTCTCAATACAATGGTCTCTTGGAGATCCATATGATGTAAGTCCTTTTGCGGTGTGTTTGTTGGGATCTGATGAACTTTGAGTTTATGATCAGTCATATATTTTTATATCCATGAAAGTTATTTGAGTTTCTTTGATCTCTTATATGCATGATCTCTTATAGCCTCGTATTTCCCCTCCGATATTTGGGTTTTGTTTGGCCAACTTGATCTATTTATCTTGCAATGGGAAGAGGTGCCCGGTAGTGGGTTCAATCTTACGGTGCTTGATCCCAGTGACAGAAAGGGAACCGACACGTATGTATCGTTGATAGTAAGGATAAAAAGGCGAGATCTATATCTAGCACCATATAGATAAACGGATCTTGTCTACATCATGTCATCGTTCTTATTTCATTACTCCGTTTTTCCATGAACTTAATACACTAGATGCATGCTGGATTGCGGTCGATGTGTGGAGTAATAGTAGTAGATGCAGGCAGGAGTCGGTCTACTAATCTTGGACGTGATGCCTATGTAATGATCATTGCCTGTATATCATCACAATTATTTGAAGTTCTATCAATTGCCCAACAATAATTTGTCTACCCACTATTTGCTATTTTTCTCGAGAGAAGCCACTAGTGAAACCTACGGCCCCCGGGTCTTCTTTCTCATATATTTGCCCCGCGATCTACTTTTCCTTTGCGTTTTTTATTCAGATCTATTAAACCAAAAACACAAAAATACTTTGCTGCACTTTATTTTATTTGCGATCTATTATTTCAATCTATTACAATTTTCTCCCGTCTCCTCGCCAATTTCTGGTGCCGTTACCTGAAAGGGATTGACAACCCCTTCAACACGTCGGGTTGCGAGTGGCTGTTGTTTGTGTGCAGGGGCTGTCTATGTTTTGTTGCTTGGTTCTCCTACTGGTTTGATACCTTGGTTTTATAACTGAGGGAAATACCTACCGTCACTGTGCTACATCATCCTCTCCTCTTGGGGGAAATACTGACGTAGTCATAGCAGACATCATCAAAGGGAATTTCTGGCGCCGTTGCCGGGGAGGATCTTCAACATAACCAGGTTCCTAATCAGAAATCTCATCTCCTCGCAATTTACATTATTTTCCATTTGCCTCTCGTTTTCCTCTCCCTCACTTCACAAAAATTTGCCGTTTTATTTGCCTTTCTTTTTCACCGATCTCTTTTCTCTAGTCCCAATGGCTAGCATCCCTACTCCTCCTTTGTCACCAGATTTTGAAGTTCTATACTTCAAGCAAAGACAAGGAGAAAATCTGAAAGATGCCTGGTATAGGCTTATGGAATCATATCGTGTTTCCAATCTAAAGGGGGATGCTAAGGTTTTGCTTCGTAATTTTTACATAGGATTAGCTTTGCATCATAGACAACTTCTTGATTTTGCCGCTAAAGGAAATTTTATTGAGCTAGATGCAAACGCTGCCTATGAACTCTTGGAAGGAATTTTGAGAATTTCTCCGCAAAAGAAGGGGGTTTCCTTTTACCCCTGAGGGAGTTCAAATGATGGACAAACTTGGTGATTTGCATAAACATATGGTCGATATACAGAAATATAATGAACCCCTCAAGCACCTCAATGGTAGTATCAATCGCATGAATACCTTGATCACTTTTTGCAACAAGAGCGGATATTTTGGATCTTAAGATGGTTTCTTTTCTGGAGAATTTAGGGAAGCGTAAAGAGCCTCCCGGGTATGAGAAAACCCTTACATAAGTTGCCAAAACTTCGGAAGACAAAACTTAGATCCTTGCCTTACGCCTAGTTAAGGGCGTAAAACTATAGCGCTTGTTGGGGGCAACCCAATGAATAAAATTTATTTTTGCTTTTTACTTTCTGTTCTTGTGTGTTTGCACAATTATGCTACTGGTATGATTGTGTTTTTTGTGTTTAATTAGTGTTTGTGCCAAGTAAAACCTTTAGGATCTTCTTGGGTGATAGTTGTTTGACCTTGCTGAAAAAGACAGAAACTTTGTGCTCACGAGAATAATTTTCATAAATCACAGAAAAGAGACTTTTCCCTGATTATTTTTGCATAAGATTAATATACAAAGTACCCTGGTCGTCCTAATTTTTCAGAATTTTTTGAGTTACAGAAGTTTTCGAAAGTTCTAGATTACTACAAACTGTTATGTTTTGACAGATTCTGTTTTCTTTGTGTTGTGTGCTTATTTTGATGGCTCTATGGTTTTCTTTGATGAGTTTTTGCCATAGAAAAGTTGGAATACAGTAGATATAATAAAAAACAAAAATATGAATTGGTTTGACACAACACTTATAGTTGTGATTTGCTTTCTTTTACCAACGGATCTCACGAAGGTTTTATTGAGTTTTGTGTGATTGAAGTTTTCAAGTTTTGGGTTATCTTACGATGGATGAAAGAAGGATAGAAGAGCCTAAGCTTGGGAATGCCCCAGCATCCCAAGCTATTATCCAAGAATTAGAAACTAACTAAGCTTGGGGATGCCCCCGAGTGGCATCCCCTCTTTCTTCTAATGACCATCGGTATTTTACTCGAGACTATATTTTTATTCGTCACATGATATGTGTGTTGCTTGGAGCGTCTTGTATGATATGTGTCTTTGCTTGTTTTATTTTGTGTTTTAAGTCATCAATCCTTGCTGGCCATACCTATTTGAGAGAGCCAAAATTATGTCATGACTTGTTAGAATTGCTCTCTATGCTTCACTTAAATCTTTTATGAGCTAGGACTTGCTCTAGTACTTCACTTATATCTTTTTGAGCACGGTGTGCTTAGTATTTTTTAAGAAATGCTCTCTTGCTTCACTTAGATTTATTTGAGAGTTAGTAAATTTTTGAAGAAATTCTCTCTTGCTTCATTTAAATTATTTTGAGAGAAAGAAAATTTGTTATGCTCATGATCTTCACTTATATTTGTTTGAGATTATGAAAAGCAACACATGAAAATTAGTACCAAAGTGATATATATCCAAGGAGGATAAAAAAATAAAAATTCCATGAAGATCATTGGACAAAATAAACTTGATTCTTAGTAATAGTTTTGAGATATGATGATGATGTGATATGTGAGTTATGTTGATGAATAATTGTGCTCTAGTAAGAATATTGGTGTTAAGGTTTGTGATTCCCTATGCATGCACGAAAGTCACTAATCATGCAATGAAAATTATATCCTACTTGTGGTGCATTATTCAGTGTTAATTATGCTTAATGCTTGCTTTACGAAATTATTCGTTTCTTGGTTGGTCGCTTCTCAATCTTTTAGCTAGCCTTCATTTTGCACTAAGTATGACCTCTACTTGTGCATCCAAAATCCTTTAAACCAGTTTTACCACATGAGTCCACTATATCTACCTATTTGTGGTATTATTTTACCATTCTAAGAAAATTTCCATGTTCCATCTCTAATCTTCAAAATAAACATCTCTTTTGTGTGTTTGTTTCGCTCGCGAAACAGTAACGGGTGGCTAATATTTTCCATGTTGGATGTGTTATTCTCACGATGAGTGTTTATTCACTTGTCATTTCACGAGAGTAAGGCAAAGGTTTTAGGGATGCCCAGTCCTGAAATGCAAAAATGAATTTACTTTATGTTGTCAAATAATAAATTCCTTGGAAAGTGTTGGTATGGAGGGCACCCGTGGATACGGTTAGCCATGGAAAGTGAAAGTATGGTGGAAAAAGGAATAAACGTTGTTTTTTATTTGGGAACCACCTATGGCGTATCTAGCATGGAAAGTGTTCGGAACTCTGCATCGTTTTTGTTGGTGGGATGGATACACCTCCCAAAATGTTTTAATCTCTATATTTTTCGTTTTGAGCTCTGGCACCTCTACAAATCCCTACTTCCCTCTGCGAAGGGCCTTTCTTTTACTTTATTCAATTATTACTTTTGAATTCGAGTCTCCATCTTCTCTTACAAAAGCACCAACTAGGAGGCAATATGGTCATGAGTAAGTACTGGGTGTAGCTAATATGTGAGTGTGTTTCATGAATGGATCAATGTTTGAGCATGATGGGCTAGGGATAACTTACTTTAGCGTTGATATTTCGAAAGACATGGTGGCTTGTTGATATGCTTGCGTATCTAAATTATTATGTCAAAACTAGACTATTTCTTCGAATCACATAAAAGTCCAAATGTCCATTTAATAAAGAAAATAATATGATATGACTTGATGAACAACACTCCACATCAAAAATACTGTTTTTATCACTTACCTACTCGAGGACGAGCAGGAGTTAAGCTTGGGGATGGTGATACGTCTCCAACATATCTATAATTTTTGATTGTTCCATGCTGTTTTATTATCAATCTTGGATGTTTTATAATCATTTTATAGTAATTTTATATCATTTTTTGGTACTAACCTATTGACATAGTGCCAAGTGCCAGTTGCCGTTTTTTCTATGTTTTTGACATCATAGGAAATCAATATCAAATGGAGTCCAAATGCCCCGAAACTTTACAGAGATTTTTTATGGGCCAGAAGGAAGAAGATGGGCCCTAGTTGCACCTGGGGGGAGTCCCGAGGAGGGGACAACCCACCAGGGCGTGCCAGGAGGCCCAGGCGCGCCCTGGTGGGTTGTGCCCACCTCGGGTGCCCCCCGGACCGCCTCTTTGCTCTATAAATACCCCCAAAATACCAGAACCCTAGGGGAGCTGACAAAATATTCATCCAGCCGCCGCAGAGTCCAGAACCACCAGCTCCAATCTAGATACCATCACGGAGGGGTTCACCACTTCCATTGGTGCCTCTCCGATGATGCGTGAGTAGTTCTTTGTAGACCTTCAGGTCCGTAGTTAGTAGCTAGATGGCTTCCTCTCTCTCTTTTGATTCTCAATACAATGGTCTCTTGGAGATCCATATGATGTAAGTCCTTTTGCGGTGTGTTTGTTGGGATCTCATGAACTTTGAGTTTATGATCAGTCATATATTTTTATATCCATGAAAGTTATTCGAGTTTCTTTGATCTCTTGTATGCATGATCTCTTATAGCCTCGTATTTATCCTCTGATATTTGGGTTTTGTTTGGCCAACTTGATCTATTTATCTTGCAATGGGAAGAGGTGCCCGGTAGGGGGTTCGATCTTACGGTGCTTGATCCCAGTGACAGGAAGGGAACCGACACGTATGTATCATTGCTACTAAGGATAAAAAGAAGAGATCTATATCTACCGCCATATAGATAAACAGATCTTGTCTACATCATGTCATTGTTCTTATTGCATTACTCCGTTCTCCATGAACTTAATACACTAGATGCATGCTGGATAGCAGTCGATGTGTGGAGTAATAGTAGTGGATGCAAGCAGGAGTCGGTCTACTAATCTTGGACGTGATGCCTATGTAATGATCATTGCCTGGATATCGTCATAATTATTTGAAGTTCTATCAATTGCCCAACAGTAATTTGTCTACCCACCATTTGCTATTTTTCTCGAGAGAAGCCACTAGTGAAACCTACGGCCCCCGGGACTTCTTTCTTATATATTTGCCTTGCGATCTACTTTTCCTTTGCATTTTTTATTCAGATCTATTAAAACAAAAACACAAAAATACTTTGCTGCACTTTATTTTATTTGCGATCTATTATTTCAATCTATTACAATTTTCTCCCGTCTCCTCGCCAATTTCTGGCGCCGTTACCTGAAAGGGATTGACAACCCCTTTAACATGTCGGGTTGCGAGTGGCTGTTATTTGTGTGCAGGGGCTATTTACGTTTTGTTGCTTGGTTCTCCTACTGGTTCGATACCTTTGTTTCATAATTGAGGGAAGTACCTACCGTCGTTGTGCTACATCATCCTCTCCTCTTGGGGGAAATACCGACGTAGTCCTAGCAGACATCATCAATACTTATCTTTTTGTTCTTGTGCTGGTTCTTGAAGGAATAGACCTGATAAAACAAGGTTAGATAACACAAGACAACTTCAACAAGAAAGGAGCCACAAGATCCACAAAGTTACCAAGACTGGGTGACATGTATTAGATAAGTATCACTAGGTGAGTACTCCATTAGGTTCCCCGCGTCACGTGCATCATTTAGACAAGCTGCACATCCACAGGTGCTCGGAAGCAAGCAGCTCGAGCATGCCCAAGGAGCTCCACTGTCTGCATTGTCTTCGGTGACCTAACGCCGCTCGTCTTCGTCGTCCCCTCGATCGTTAGCGAGCACCAGGAGAACCGCGACGTCGAGACAAACCCAGTAGTGCCCTTCATGATGCCTGGAGCCCCTGCATGACTTGATCAGGTGGGTCCCAAGCGCAGCGCCGCCGCAGTTGACTTTTTCGGCGGAAGTCCGGTGACCTAATCGCCCGGTGAGCTCCTAATATGTTCTTGACCGTTCGATCACGATCCAGTGCACCACATCATCCCACTTAAGTGAATTGGTGTTTTTCAATCGGAATCAGCTACTTGTCCACCTTATCCAGAACCTTATCAACAACAATTTCAGTTTAATATAATTAAATCAAAATTTTGCAGAAAACCCCCTATAACTTCAAACACTCACTACTTTTTATCTCTACGTCCAAATTGATTGATTATTTTTGCAAAATGATCCTCATGTAATATACTTTCACTTAGAAAAGTGAAAATTGGAAATTGAATATTTTAATATTCAAATTCAAACAGAATAGATTCAAATTCAAATAGGGCACAACTTGCAATTTATAAATCCAAATTAATTGATTCTTTTTGCAGAACGAACCTAGTGAAATGTAGTTTAAACTTGCCTACTTTAGTTCAAATTTAAAATAATTTAAAACTGAAATTTAACATAATTTTAACAGTGGCTATAGTTCAAAATTTATTCGGACCAAAACCTAGTTTAACTTGAAATAAAAAAATCTTTATTAAATGATTCCTTTTGTGTTACACCCTGATTTTAATGGCACAACACTTAAGATGATAAATCATGATAAAATGTGGTTTGACAAAAACTTTTGAGTGTTTTGGACTTTGCCTTGATTGGATTTTTGTCTGCTGTTTGCAAGTGCTCTAAAAATCAAATAAATCCCCCAACTCCTATACTTCATCTCATTGCTCCAAAACTTCTGCCCACTGATCATGCCATGTGTATAGTACACTGTAGAATTTTCTTACAAAATTAATTTGGCCAAAAAGTATTTTCTAAATTTAGTTTTCCAAAAACCCCTGAATTGAGGTTTGCACTACAAGTACTTGATTTGGGGTATGAAAAATATTTCAAAGAGTATATTTGAAACCTATTAGGTATAGGACTCCCATAAACCACAAAAATATAATTTTAAAAGTTATTTTCCTATTTATTTAGAAGCTTTTTCTTAAGGACAAAAATGTTCTTTAATAGGTTAATATTATTTTAATGCTTTAAAAATATTTGTGAAAAATTTAGGGAAACTCCGGACATATATTGTCCATATATAAGAGTTTAAACACATGGTCATGTTCAAAATATTGGTCAAATCCCTCAAAAACCATTTCTGGATATTTCAAGCTTTTGAAATATTTACAAAGGAAATTTTCTCTAAAAATTCCAAGAAAATTTTAGCATCTCACATATGACATGCTTGATGATCTTGCCAAGTCTCATGTCATGTAGAATAGTATAACCCCATGAAACCCTCTCAAAACCATTTCTGCCCTTTTTCAAGTTTGAACATCTTTACATTAACAAACTTGTCCAAATGCTCTCAAAATTGGTCCACATGCTAAAATGGTCTGATAAATTATATAGACCAAGTGGCACTAGTTGGAGAACAAGTTAACTTGATCAAAGTGCCCCAAAACCCTTCCTGTCCAGAACCAAATTTGAGCAACTTTACATTGCCAACTTTCTCCTTTTGATCTAAACTTTTGTGGACATGTTAAGAACCTCTAATGATGACACTGCATCAAGTCGTGCATCAAGGAGAATAGATTTGCATGACTAAATCTTGGGAAATCCATTTCTGTTCATGGGCAACCTTCTTCAAATGAGATCAAACTTGGTGATCATCATCAATTATATGCCATATGATCCTGTTGATTCTCATGACAAGTGGAATCCATTTGCTTAACCAAACTACCATCAAAGACCTTCTGCCATAATTTTGTGATCAAGATTTGGGGCACCAAATGGATTCTCCTTGAGCCACAATTCTTACCACATCATATCCTAGAACCCCTCTACCACTGGCAAAAGTTGGATGGCTTCAGCTCAATTATTTAGGGGTGAGGACTTCATTTTTCATCTCTGTCCAGCAACTTTCCCTCTCTTTCTGCTCCCCCTTGCTCTTTCTTTGACTTTGCTAGCTCTCCAACGTCACCCCAGGCTTTAGCCCATCACCCAGCACACTTCAGACGCAAGTGGACACGGCAGAGCGCGCAAAACACGCTCATGCCGGCCAAAAGCCTGCTCTGGAGCGCACTACAGTGGCAGCCGAGCCTTGCCGCCACACTCCCGTCCACCTCGGGCCTCCCAAGCGCGCCATTCGATGCGCTTCGGCGTCCGTGACACGCCACGGCCTGGTCCCCCTCCTCCTTCTCCCTCCTGCTGCCCCCTCGCACGCGCGCCAGAGCCGCCCGAGAGCCCCAATGGGCGAGCCCACACGCGCAGCGCTCTACCACTCCCCCGCTCTCCCTCTCCTTCTGCCTTGACTTGGACCACACCCACGAGCGCCGCAGACAGCCCCGGGCCTCCTCCCGTGGCCACTGCGGCCATTTCGGTGGGTGTCGGTAGGCCATGTCCACGGTGAGCAATGACCTCGCTATATAAGGCCGCCCGAGGCCTCTCTCTGGAGCCCCTTCGCCCTCTCTCCCTCCCGTACATCGCCTGGACCCGACCATCCCTCTCCTCGTACCCTCCTTGCATCTCCATGGCCGGAGCAATGCCGCCGGCCTCCGTCTAAATTCATGCCACTGAGAGCCCCTCCCCCGGACCTCTTTGTTCCAAAGCAGCACCAGCACCACCGCCAACTCTCCCCGCACATCATTCCTTCCTCCCCGTGCCTGCCTCGCCATGCCCAAATCTCACCGCCGGTCTCGTCCACCGCGGCAAGCACCCTGCTCCACCCGGTGCCCCTGGGCGATCATGCCACCCACGGTTGGACGCGTCCGGGTCCCCTGAGCACATCGGTGGGTAGAACGTCATCGGAGACGCCCTGTAACACCAGCGATCGACGTCGAGCGCCTCCTCTGCTTCTTGTCGCACCAGCGCGGGAGGTGGAGGACGAACCTGCCAGCGGGCCCCGCCTGTCGGCCGGCCAGCATGGCTGAGCCACTGATGGGGGCCCCATCCCGTTTAAGTGGAGACGACTTCCGTGAACCTGCCTTCGACGTTGCCTCCTCTGCCCGTCCAGCCGAGCCGCTGGGTCGGCCCAGTGCACTGCGGTACTAAGTTGCGTCGTGTGCACAGTTTAGGGTAAAACCCTTTTCTCTTTTCTTTTTCTTTTCCAGTAAACTTCTAAAATCCATAGTTAATTAATTTCAAGTCCAAATCTGATGATTCAAGTTTTCAGTGACTCCAGAAATCAATATCTATTTAATGATCCATAGTGAACATTTTTGCACTGCCTAGTTTCACTTGGATCTAACAAATAGGTCATTTATACTCCTAAACCAGCTTCAAAAACCCATAGAATATTCATTTGAACTCCAAATCCTGTGAAACCAATTTCTAAATGTTTCTAAAATCATGCGTGATTTAATGGGTACTTTTACTCACTTTTATGGAAAGGCATTCTATGGACAACTTGCAGATCCATTAATCCATTGATTCCATCATATCGAAATGTTTAGAAATATTCACTGATCCAATCCCAATGAAACCACTCTGGTTATTTTTCATATAACCAGAGAAGTCCTAGAAAAGTCAACTTCATATTTTTAGAGCACTTTTATTTCTGCCTTGTTGTGTTGCTTATTATGGGTGCTTTGGACAATAGTTGACGAAGTATACGAAATTCTCTGAGTTGGACCAGAGATATTTGAAGACCTCGAAGACTTTGTCAAAACAGGCAAGCAACCCTTTGACCATGTCCATGAAACCCTTTTTATGCATGTCATATATAGCACTTTATTATTGTTGCATCGGAATCATGATGAGATGGTAACCACTTCGGTGGGTTGCCTTTGTTGCTTCCTTGTTGATACTTGCATTGTGCATGACCCTACCTTCCTATGAGGGTTATGCGGGTGGGAGTGGATAGGATGCTGAAGTAGATGCTACGCAAATGAGACGGGTATATGCATGGTGATGGAGGCAAGTATGTTCCCAAAGATTTTTTTTTGAAACCCCGTCGGGTGCCACTAATGCCCGAGGGAGATGTTGAGCTAGGTAACCACTTGACAAAGAAGTGGTGTACCAGAGAAGGATATGTGAGTGTGGTTTCAAAAACGGATTGGTTTAAGTTGCAACCGTTATTCCAACCTTACATGCGCAACCACTCTACCCTTATATGGGAAAGGGCATTATTGATTACCTAGGCCGATACTAGCTTGGAGCCCGCATTACTAGTGACGGGAGAGTTGTTGTTGCGCTCTCTCAGGACGGGGTCATGCCAGGTAGGGCGGCCATGACTGTTTTCACAGGGCACCGGATACACCGTTGGTACCCCGTGCTTGTGGTACGTGATGAATATGGGAGCAAGGCTCCACAATTTTAAGATGTGAAATGTTGGGCACGGTGGTTACTACCAATCGAGTGGACTCTATGTTAGTGTCGTCTAGGGAAAGAGAGTGATCGGGTGCTTACCCCGGGTACTTGAGGTACCGCGGGTCATGGGATGACACGGAAGTTCCCCGGATCTTGTGGGTAAAGTGTGCAACCTCTGCAGAGTGTAAAACTATTCGAATAGCCGTGTCCACAGTCAAGGAAAGTTGGGTAACCGCTCTTGGGCCACGTCCACATGTTTACGAAACCTAGTGAGTGTGTATGGATAAGTGGTAAGAACTACTTGGGTTCCGTCAAAGGACTTGACATGTTTGAGTTGGGTTGATGCCCACTCCATTTATGTTGATATCTGTAACCAGTCCCTATGGTTACTTGAATTCGTATGATGCATGTTTTACCAATTGTTGAACTTATCATAGCACAACAAAACTAGCTTTCCGCAAAAATTTACCTATATCATGCATTGTGGTATTTTGAACCAAAACATGGGTTGCTTGCGAGTACATTCAAAGTACTCATTGGCTTGCCACTGGTTATTTTATTGGCCAGGCACGAAAGACCATGATGTGAAGAAGAGTTCTTTGGTGACGATCATGCGAGCTAGGACGCTTTCCCAGTCAGAATGCCTGTAGGGTTAAGGCAGATGGCATGGGTCCAAGTTATTGATGAAGATTTCTGCTCCAATATTATACTCAAGGCTTGACCATAATGGTCTTAATTTATGTAAGACGGTATGTATGGATGAAAACTCTTCTTATTCAGCTTCTGTGTATTCAGTGAGCATTGATCTCTGGGATCACTGTACACGTGCATTCGGTGATCACGACTTATGAGTCGGGGTCCCCACATTTTGCAAAATGCTTTAGAAGCTTAAAATGAACTTTAGTAAATATTTTGGGATTATCATTTGAATTTAGGTAATTTAATCAACTTGAATTAAATTCAAACCACATTGATTATAACTTTAAAACCATAGGTTTAATTTGAATAAACTTCTGCAATGTAACTTAGTGAACTAAATTGAACCTAGTAATATTTTTGAGTGACAATTGACTTTAAGGAATCAAACTTAAATTAAATAAAGTTTGGAAACCATTGCACTTAGTAAATGATTTGGATTTAAACCCGACTTTAGTTCAAACTTGAATGACTGTGGGACCAAATAGTTAAACTCGGTGAGACCGATATGTTCAAAAAAGTGAACGTTAGGAATCTTGGTGGGACCGACTGGAACAACTCGGTGAGACTGATGTGCTAGGGCTTAGGGCAAACATCATCTCGGTGGCACCGATTGCATCGACTCGGTGAGACCAAAGTGAAGCAATAAGGCAACAGAGAATCTGTCAAGCCAACTCGGTGAGACCGATTGCATAACTCGGTGAGACCAAAATAAATGCAACAAGTCACAGAGCGCTGGCAAGGCCATCTCGATGAGACCGAGACGCGTATCAGTTAGACCGAACTATTAGGGTTTCTGGGAGTGGCTGTGCCATATGAACTCGGTGGCACTGGATAGAAAGAATCAGTGAGGCCAAGTTGGAGTTTAGGATTTTGACATATTTGGATGGTGAAAGTGGCTGAGGGTTTTGGAGCAATATCACTAAGCATTTGAGCAAGCAAGTCATTAAGCAACACCTCATCCCCTTTTAATAGTATTTTATTTCCTATGGACTCAATGTGATCTTGGATCACTAAAATAAAGATGAAGAGTCTTGATCTTTTGCCGTCCTTAGCATTTTGAGGGGTCCACATCTCTAGTCCATGCCATGCCATCCCTTGAACTTCGTGAAATATTTATCTTGAATGGATATTAGTTCAATGAGCTATATGTTGTTATGAATTACCAAAACCACCCAGGGATTACCTGCACTTTCAGTGGACTAGTCACACATCATCGAAATGCAGGAAGGTTTGATATAGAAGCCCTCTATGACCGATTTCCCCTCTTAGAGAGTACCGCAAAAGTCCTCTAGATGGGATCGCAGAAGAATAGAAGCTTGCGGTGGCAAAAAAATTGTTTCGGGTGTCCCTCTGTTGGTTTCAGGATTTATGAGAATTTATAGGCTTGGAATCAGGTCAAACGAAGCTACATGAGGCCCACAAGCTGAGGTGCCCCCAAGGGGCGCACCGTGTGAGCTTGTGGCTCTCTCGTATCTCGTCTGGTCTCCTCCCAAAGCTTCTTCCTTCTAGTCTAGGAAAATCACCGTAAAGTTTCATCATGTTTGGACTTCATTTGGTATTAATTTCCTCAAAATAAAAAAACATGCAGAAAATAGGAACTAGCACTGGGCACTGAGTTAATAGGTTAGTTCCCAAAAATGATATAAAATTGCATATAAAGTATCCAATATTGATATTATAATATCATGACACAATTAAAAATTATAGATACGTTGGAGACGTATCAGGAATAAGGATGCATACTTTTGACTCTTGCATAATGATAAAAGCTGAAAAAGTAAGAGATAGGCCCTTCAGAGAGGGAAGCAAAGGTTGGCACGTGCTTTTCGTTTGGATGTGTAAGCTCTTCATGCAAAGGGACATCAATTTATATTGCCCCTTATGATAGCAACCTTTATTATGCAGTCAATCGCTTTTATTTCTTTGCCATCACAAGTTCGTACAAAGCTTATTCTCCCTTATAATAAATATCATACATATTTAGGAGTAATTTTTTATAGCTTTGCACCAATGACAACTTACTTGAAGGATCTTATTCAAACCATAGGTAGATATGGTGGACTCTCATGACAAGAAATTAGGTTAAAGGGTTTTCGTATGCACAAATAGTATCTCTACTTAGTGCTAACTTTTGGATAGCAAAATATTATGAGCAAGCACCACATCTTAAAGGCTCCATGACAATATAACTTCTATGTGAATATAAGTAAACATAACTCATTATGTTGTCTTCCTTGTCCAACATCAACTATTTGATCAAGCTAAAAATATTTGATGGGGGCTCACAATCATAAAAGATGTCTAAGATAGTGTATATATATATGTGAAACCTCTCTTATTCCCTTATCAATCTTTCATGAATTGCGTCAATGACCAATGCTATGTTTGCTAACTCCCAATAAACTTTATCAATAAACTTCTTTTATGTGAATTCATTACTCTCCATGGGATATCATCTGAACTTTTTATTTTCAGGTTATGATTGATGCAAGAAAGTAAAGTAGCAAAATTCAAACTACCCTTTATTATATAACTCTCACACACGATTACATAGATAGATAGATCACGAAACAAGCACTACAAAGCTACTTCATACTTATACTTTTATTCTTATAGATCATGAAATAACTATGGATCAAACTAAGATAGATAATGATGATAAAAATGACGGTGATACGATATTTGGGCACCTCCCCAAGCTTGGAACAAGCCACGAGTGGTGCCTATACCCATGTACTCAAGTGTCCTTCTTCGGTGATGGTGGTGATGAAGTGGTAGGCTTGTCTTGCCACTTGAGGATGCGATTTTCCTCTTTCAGCTTATAGACTTCTTGTTCAAGTTCCTAGATCGTGCGACGCAACTTCCTATCATCTTCCTGGATACGACAAAAAGGAGTATATTGATTCAAGTAATCTATCTGCTCCAGATCAACGTCTTCCTCCTTATCCGTTGGCCACTCATATGGGTTAACGCCATCGTAAACCTTGGGGTTTGCGATGAGGTGGGAGACGTAGCTCTCCCCGGCAGAATCTTGTGACAGCATAATGAGTTGGGCCCCAGACTCTGAATGAAAAACAACTCAAAACAAGAACAGAGGAGAAACTTGCGGTACGGTGATCAAAACATCAGGGAGTATACATAATTAATTTTTATCTTGCAAAACAAGTATAGCGAAGGAATACGGAGTCTGGAAGGTGTACAAGGGGCCCAAGACATCTCGGCACACCCAGGGGGATAAGGTGCACCCTATTGCCTTGTGGCCTCCTCGTGTACCTTCTTAGTTGTTTCTTGTTTTCCTAATCTTTACCTACTAATAAAGCTCACATTGCTTCTGTCGGGTTCCCCATCGCAACACTTTTGCAGAAAAGCCCCTGTTGTTGTGGATATTCAACCGACACTCCTTTTTAAGTGTTTAAGGTGAAAATGTTTCAATCTTGCAAATAGACCCTGTAGTTTTTAGTATTCAACCCATGCTCCTTTTTGAAGTGGCAGCACACACGAGCATATTGGCTGTTTGATGCGTGCTCTCCTCGATCCATATAGATGGTGCCACCACGGGCGCTCCTCGATCCATACGGGCGGCGCCGCCGCCACCTGCGGTTGACCTTCTTCTCCAGCCATCTGCCGCCCTTCTCCCCTCCCCATCCGCTGCCCTCCTCCTCTACCCTCCCACCCTAATCTTCTCTAGCACTACCCAGCCTCCTTGATCTCCAGCCTCCTACTGTCGCGCCTCAATCCAAATGGCGTCGCCGGCAGCGGCGGCAGGTCTTCTTCTCAGGCCATCCGCCGCCCTCCTCCCCTCCCCACCCCTCTAATCTTCTTCTTCTTCTTCTTCTTCTTCTCCGGCCACCTGTCCCCTCCTCAAATCCCATGGAGTTCGCCGGAGGAAGAACATCCGCCGTCTAAACGTGCTACACCAGAGGTATGTATCAGCTTTTCCCAAATTACTTCAACGTTGTTGGATATTGCTTGGAGATTTTACTTGAATCAATATCAAATTGTGTAACCTGGGCATGTACTAACGTTGCTACTTTTCTCCTCTTTAGTCTGAGCGTTCAATCTCTGTAAGCTAGGTGTTGGGTGATGCCTGTACATTATATTAGTCCAATGTTTGCCAAACTATGACAAATTCATGTGTCCTGTGTCGGTTTTAGATACTTTAAGTTTAATTTGAGACATCAGTAGTTAATCCATTGTTTATGTTCCCTTCTCGATCAGGGAACAAATTGCTCAATCATAATTGTTTGTTCTTTTTTCTGTTCCAGGGATGCACCGGAAAGAGGATGTTTCTATGCAGCATTACCCAAAAGTTTAAGTTGAGGTATTCCATCAAGCGTATGTTCCATAGCCTCCATCCTGTAGTTTATTTCCTTTATTTCAGGTTGTACAGAGGATCTCAACGACGACTGAGGTGCTGCTAGAATTACATCAGCTAGTAACTTATGTACATATAAAAAAACTACAGCTCTAGCTCTATGTAGTAAGTACTAAGTATATTCTAATGCTCATGGGTATTGATTACTATTTTTTACAAGTTAATTTAATCAATTCCATTGGTGTACTTTAGGAAACAAGGATGTATTGGGTGGTCTCCGCCTGCCCGATGACAATACAGAGTCACCATAGGTGGGTTGTGTTCATGTGACACTGAAACTTGACATAGTTAGTATAAGAAGGTTTGGTTTACTTTCACTATGTTACTATTCAGTCTATTTTATAAACATGTTGATTAGCCATTCTGGCAAGAGGCATCTTCAATATTTCAGAAATCTCTTTTCCAGAAACTCCAATTCTGCACATAGGAACTGAGAGGCCCAATATTTCTCAATCTGCTGACAAGGCTGTAATTATATATGTATGCTTTACACATGTCGATCCATTGTAAGAGTATTTTCAAGGACTCTGCTGCTTACTAATTGTTTACATCCATTGCACAAACTAAATGGTAGGGTGACTGTTCCCTCTCATTAGAACTAAAACATATCTTTGTATTTTTTATAAGGTATTTCTCCCCAAAATTTTATCCAAACCTTTCCAATGAAGTAATATATTTCGATATGTTTTTAAACTTCTAATTAGGTACAATACATTATTGTTGTGGTGTTGATCATATCAACCACAAAACATGGTTTATATTTATTTGAGTTTTTATCCTCCAATAATATAATCTCGAAATTAATAAAGTCGCCATGATGGCTTTTCCTCAAAAAATCTCGCAATTAAGTACTAGCCCGTGCAGAACACAACAAGAAGGGAGGCTGAGGAGGGGTAGATTCTTTTTATTGTCCGGGTTGTGGTGAGAACATAAGAGACAGAATCAGGGTGTGGCTCATTGCTTCATATGCTGCTATCGACATATGTATGTTGCTGATTGATTCATATGTTGCTATTAATATATGTATGCTATTGATACGTCTCCAACGTATCTATAATTTTTATTGTTCCATGCTATTGTATTATCATCCTTGGATGTTTTATATGCATTATTATGCTATTTTATATCATTTTTTTGGGACTAACCTATTAACCTAGTGCCCAGTGCCAGTTGCTGTTTTTTCCTTATTTTTGTCTTTACAGAAAGTAATTACCAAATGGAGTCCAAATGGAACAAAACTGTTTGATGATTTTTCTTGGACCACAAGACACCTAGGAAGCTTCGGGAGGAGGCCAGAAGGTCCACGAGGAGGCGACAAGCTCAGGGGGCGTGCCTCGGGGGGGGGGGGGGCTCCACTACTGCAGGATGCTGCTAACGCGACACTATGGTTAGAGACCCTTTGATGAAACTGTGTTTGATGCATTAATCGCAAACGGTGATGTAAAAAAACTGTCAAAAAAGATGCAAAACGTTTGCGATGAAGGATTCATCAAACACAGTTTAGATTTTAGTAGCGTGTGCGATGCGGGGCATACAGTTCAGTTAAATTAACTATTTGCGATGAGGAAGAACAACAGAAACGAGCAGCCAGATGAAGGCGTGTGCGATATATGACATACAGTTCACTTGGATTAACTGTTTGTGATGAGGCGGAACAACAGAAACGGACAGCCATATGAAGGTGTGTGCGATTGAGGGCATACGCTTCAGAAGGATTAACTATTTGCGATTAGGCAACACAACAGAAACGGTCATCTAGATCAACGTGTCTGTGATTGACGTCATACGCTTCACATGGATGAACTGTTTGCGATTAGCCACAGCAAACAGAAATAGTTAAACAGATCAACGTGTGTGTGCTAGACGGGCACACATTCTAATTAAAAGAAGCGTGCACGATGGTAATAACGAGCGTGCATGGTTGTTGGAACAAAACGTGTGCTGACATTGCCTATTGCGGTGCACCCTATGGTGCAAACGCCACGTACGCGGTCGAGAAGGCGTGCCCATGTTACGTCGTCCGGGAATAGTGCTGCACTTAGAAATTATAGAACCTAAATTTTGAGCCTGCGTCCCGTCACATTCCAAATTATTACCACGCTATATTTAATTGCAAACCGGTTCACACGGATCAAAACCTAAATGGTTTTCCACTTAGGAGTGTATTAGTACTCGGTTATAAATACTACTACTCCAAGATGACTGCACATTCCTCCTCAACTCCTCATCCACAAAAACAAACAAGTCATTCATCATCGTTCCCTTGCGTATGCCATGGCCAGCGTGAGTTCTGGGTTGAGATATTACCACCAGGGAGAGGCAAGCATGGAAGCGGAAGCACAAGAGATGTCCCGCCTCACCACAAAAGTAGCCAACATGTCCCGCCGCGCGGCCGTAGCAGTACAGAGGTCCCGCCGCGCCGCCAAAGTAGCACGGAGGTCTCGCTACACCATCAATGCAGCAGACTAGTCCGGCCGCGCCGCGGAAGCAGTAGAGATGTCCCGCCGCATCGTGAATGCAACAGAGATGTCCTGCCGCGCCGTGGCGGCCTGGGAAAATGTTTCGCGAGCAGGCGAGGACTCTTACAGGCGCATGAATGCGATCGTCCATAGCTAGATGAACCAAATCTCCGGCTGGGCGAGGTTGTAGGACGACATGAAAGCCTCGTTTGAACAGGCTATCGGCGTCATCGGGCAACTAAGGGAGGGCAATGCAAAGCTTTGGGCCGAGCGCGACCTGCTGAGGACGAAGATCGTCAGAAGTGCGAAGCAGCAGGAGGAGACCACTGCCTTGTTGAAGAGGACCGGTGTCATTGTCAAGAAAGTTATGGACGAGAATGACATGCTCCGCATCGAGCGCCAAAGGCTGGTGGAGGAATCTATGGATGCTCTCAAGCAGCGTCTTGAGGACACGAAAGAGCTCATCACTGCTCGCCGTAGAGACTAGTTCCCGCGGCCTGCAGCAACGCATCAAGAAAGTAGAGATCAGCGAGCCAGATCGTTGTTTTCCTTCTTCTTTTGCCCTTGTGTATTTCGGGCGTTGCCGCATGTGGATTTTTTAATTATCTTCCTAAATATGTAAGATGATGACCCACAAGTATAGGGGATCTATCGTAGTCCTTTCGATAAGTAAGAGTGTCGAACCCAACGAGGAGCAGAAGGAAATGATAAGCGGTTTTCAGCAAGGTATTCTCTGCAAGTACTGAAATAAGTGGTAACAGATAGTTTTGTGATAAGGTAAATTGTAACGAACAACAAGTAACAAAAGTAAATAAGGTGCAACAAGGTGGCCCAATCCTTTTTGTAGCAAAGGACAAGCCGGAACAAACTCTTATAATAGGAAAAGCGCTCCCGAGGACACATGGGAATATCGTCAAGCTAGTTTTCATCACGCTCATATGATTCGCGTTCGGTACTTTGATAATTTGATATGTGGGTGGACCGGTGCTTGGGTACTGCCCTTACTTGGACAAGCATCCCACTTATGACTAACCTCTATTGCAAGCATCCGCAACTACAACAAAAGTATTAAGGTAAACCTAACCATAGCATGAAACATATGGATCCAAATCAGCCCCTTACGAAGCAACACATAAACTAGGGTTTAAGCTTCTGTCACTCTAGCAACCCATCATCTACTTATTACTTCCCAATGCCTTCCTCTAGGCCCAAATAATGGTGAAGTGTTATGTAGTCGACGTTCACATAACACCACTAGAGGCTAGACAACATACATCTTATCAAAATATCGAACGAATACCAAATTCACATGACTACTAATAGCAAGACTTCTCCCTTGTCCTCAGGAACAAAAGTAACTACTCACAAAGCATATTCATGTCCATAATCAGAGGGGTAATAATGTGCATATAGGATCTGAACATATGATCTTCCACCAAATAAACCAACTAGTATCAACTACAAGGAGTAATCAACACTACTAGCAACCTACTAGCACCAATCCCGGACTTGGAGACAAGAATTGGATACAAGAGATGAACTAGGGTTTGGAGATGAGATGGTGCTGGTGAAGATGTTGATGGAGATTGCCCTCTCCCGATGAGAGGAGCGCTGGTGATGATGATGCCGATGATTTCCCCCTCCCGGAGGGAAGTGTCCCCGGCAGAACAGCTCTGCCGGAGCCCTAGATTGGTTCCGCCAAGGTTCCGCCTTGTGGCGGCGGAGTCTCATCCCGAAAGGTTGCTTGTTATTTTTTTCTCATCTAAAGAGCTCATATAGGAGAAGATGGGCATCGGAGAGCCACCAGGGGGCCCACGAGGTAGGGGGGCGCGCCCAGGGGGAGGGGGCGCGCCCCCACCCTCGTGAGCAGGGTGTGGGCCCCCTGGCCTTCATCTTTGGCGACAATTTTTCTTTATTTATTTTAAGACATTCCATGGAGTTTCAGGACTTTTGGAGTTGCACATAATAGGTCTCCAATATTTGCTCCTTTTCCAGCCAGAATTCCAGCTGCCGGCATTCCCCCTCTTCTTGGTAAACCTTGTAAAATAAGAGAGAATAGCCATAAGTATTGTGACATAACGTTAAATAACAGCCCATAATGCGATAAATATCGATATAAAAGCATGATGCAAAATGGACGTATCAACTCTCCCAAGCTTAGACCTTGCTTGTCCTCAAGCGAAAAGCCAATAACAATAAAAATGTCCTCATGTTTAGAGGTAGAGGCGCCGATAAAAATAAAATACGGACATGAAGGCATCATGATTATTCTCATAGCAGCAACATATATTGATTTTTTCATATGATTACTCATGTTCAAGTGATGATCTTTTCACAAAGCCAAAGTATGAATCAGAAACCTTATTGAGCACCAACAAATTATACCCTCAGTCATTGAAGCAAGTGCAATTTATCATAACATCGGAAAGAGTCTATGTCAGAGCTTAAAAGCAAGTCCACATACTCAACTATCACTTAGTCCTTCATAATTGCTAACACTCACGCAATACTTGTGGTTACGGAGTTTTAACCGGACACAGAGAAAGATAGGGGCTTGTAGTTTTGCCCCACAACCTTTTATCTCAAGGGTAATGTCAACAATAATAATTCATGCTCCCCCACATCCAATTAGATATATATATATATATATATCATGTTCTTTCCAACATGCTGAGCTTGCCAAAGGATAAAATGAAAAAGGAAAGGTGAAGTTCACCGTGACTCTTGCATAAAGTAGAGGATAATAATAAAAGATAGGCCCTTCGCAGAGGGAAGCAGAGGTTGCCATGCGCTTTTATGGTTGGATGCACAAAATCTTAATGCAAAAGAACGTCAATTTACATTGCCCCTTGTAGGTGAACCTTTATTATGCAGTCCGTAGCTTTTATTGCGTCCACAACAAGTTCGTGCAAAGTTTATTTTCTCCGCACTAATAAATCATGCATATTTAGAGAGCAATTTTTATTGCTTGCACCGATGACAACTTACTTGAAGGATCTTACTCAATCCATAGGTAGATATGGTGGACTCTCATGGCAAAACTGGTTTAAGGGTATTTGGAAGCACAAGTAGTATTTCTACTTAGTGCTGAGAATTGGCTAGCATGAGGGGGGAAGGCAAGCTCAACACGGTAGAGGAATCATGACAACATACTTTATCTCAGATGTAAGAAAACATAACTCATTATGTTGTCTTCCTTGTCCAACCTCAACTCTTTAGCATGTCATATTTTAATGAGTGCTCCCAATCATAAAAGATGTCAATGATAATATATCTATATGTGAAACCTCTCTCTCCTTATTACTTCCTATTAATTGCAACGATGACCAAAGCTATATTTGCCAACTCCCAACAACTTTTTAATCATCATACTCTTTCTATGTGAAGTCATTACTCTCAATAAGATCAATATGAACTCTTTGTTTCTTTTTATTCTTTTCTTTATTCACCCAAGATCATGGCAAAGAAATCAAGCCCTTGACTCAACACTAATCTTTATTATAAATATAGCTCGCGGACTCGATCTCATAGAGGGATCATAAAGCAAAACTTCAAAACTAGATCATGCCATGACTTTATTCTACTAAATCAAGATACTACTAATAGGATCGAACTAAGAAAAACGGTAAAGATAGGAGTTGTGATGGAGATATGATACCGGGGTACCTCCCCCAAGCTTGGCAGTTGCCAAGGGGAGTGCCCATACCCAAGTGATTATGTCTCCTTTGTTGTTGATGAAGAAGGTGGAGGTGTTGTCGATGATGTGGGCTTGTCGTCCACCTTCCATGGCATAGGCTCACCCTCATAGAAGGATGATCGAGCCTCCGGAATCCTCAAATCTGCAACGGAAATAGCTCGAAATGAAAACAGAGGATATTTGCGTGATACGGTCGTCAAAACCTTCAGGAGAATATATAATGAATTTTTACCGACCAAAATACGTATCGTGCAAGAAAACGGAGTCCGGAGGGCACACGATGTGCCCATGAGGTAGGGCGGCGCGCCCAGGGGGGTAGGGCGCGCCCTCCACCCTTGTGGAGGCCTCGTGTCCTCCCCAGACTGCTACTTATTTTTCTATTTTTCTAAATATTCCAAAACGGAGAAATATTGCTTTAAAATTGTTTTGGGGTCAGTTTACTTACCGTACCACATACCTATTCCTTTTCAGAGTCCGGAACATTCTGGAAAGTGTCTCTTATGTATTCCTCCGGGGTTACGGTTTCAATGATATTGGTTTCAACATTTATGGGATTACCTGAGATATAGTGTTTGATCCTTTGACCGTTTACCACCTTTGGATTTGTGCCTGCGAAGTTATTGATTTTTATGGCACCGGAACGATAGACCTCCTCGATAACGTAGGGACCTTCCCATTTAGACAGAAGTTTTCCTGCAAAAAATCTTAAACGAGAGTTGTATAGCAATACATAATCACCTACATTGAACTCACGCTTTTGTATCCTTTTGTCATGCCATCTTTTAACTTTTTCTTTAAACAACTTGGCATTTTCATAGGCTTGGGTTCTCCATTCAGCAAGTGAGCTAATATCAAATAACCTCTTCTCACCGGCAAGTTTGAAATCATAGTTGAGCTCTTTAATAGCCCAATATGCCTTATGTTCTAGTTCAAGAGGTAAGTGACAAGCTTTTCCATAAACCATTTTATATGAAGACATACCCATAGGATTCTTATATGCAGTTCTATAGGCCCATAACGCATCATCAAGTTTCTTGGAGCAATTCTTTCTAGACCTATTAACAGTCTTTTGCAAAATTAACTTGAGCTCTCTATTGCTCAATTCTACCTGTCCACTAGACTGCGGGTGATAAGGAGATGCAATCCTATGGTTAACATCGTATTTAGCAAGCATCTTACGGAAAGGACCATGAATAAAGTGTGAACCACCATCAGTCATTAAGTATCTAGGGACTCCAAACCTCGGAAAAATAACTTCCTTAAGCATTTAATAGAAGTGTTATGATCAACACTACTAGTTGGAATAGCTTCTACCCACTTAGTAACGTAATCAACAACAACTAAAATATGTGTATATCCATTAGAGGCAGGAAAAGGTCCCATATAATCAAAGCCCCAAACATCAAATGGTTCAATAACAAGTGAATAATTCATAGGCATTTCTTGACGTCTACTAATATTACCAATTCTTTGACATTCATCACAAGATAAAACAAACTTACGAGCATCCTTGAAGAGAGTAGGCCAATAAAAACCAGATTGCAATACCTTATGTGCAGTTCTATCTCCAGCGTGGTGTCCTCCATAAGCTTCGGAGTGACACTTGCGTAGGATCTGTTCTTGTTCATGCTCAGGTACACAACGTCTAATAACACCGTCTACCCCTTCTTTATAAAGATGTGGGTCATCCCAAAAGTAATTCCTTAAATCATAAAAGAACTTTTTCTTTTGTTGGTATGTGAAGCTAGGTGGTATAAATTTAGCAACAATATAATTAGCATAATCATCATACCACGGAGTGCTACGAGAAGTACTTATGACATTTAATTGCTCATCAGGAAAGCTATCATCAATAGGTAGTGGGTCATCAAGAACATTCTCTAGCCTAGACAAGTTGTCTGCAACGGGGTTCTCAGCTCCTTTTCTATCAACAATATGCAAATCAAATTCTTGTAGCAAGAGAAACCATCTAATAAGTCTAGGTTTAGCATCTTTCTTTTCCATAAGATATTTAATAGCAGCATGATCGGTGTGAATAGTTACTTTAGAGTCAACAATATAGGGTCTGAATTTATCACAGGCAAACACAACTGCTAAGAGTTCCTTTTCAGTAGTAGCATAATTTCTTTGAGCATTGTCTAGAGTCTTACTAGCATAATGGATAATATTTAATTTCTTATCAACTCTTTGCCCTAGAACATCACCTACAGCATAATCACTAGCATCACACATAATTTCAAAGGGTAAATTCCAATCAGGCGGCTGAACAATAGGTGCAGAGACTAATGCTTTCTTAAGTATTTCAAATGCTTCTACACAATCATCATCAAAGACAAATGGTACATCTTTTTGTAATAAATTAGTCAGAGGACGAGAGATTTTTGAGAAGTCCTTAGTGAACCTCCTATAAAATCCAGCGTGACCAAGGAAACTTCTTATACCTTGATGTCCTTGGGACATATAATCTTTTCAATAGCATCAACCTTGGCTTTATCAACTTCAATACCTCTTTCAGAAACTTTGTGCCCCAAGACAATACCTTCATTAACCATAAAGTGGCACTTTTCCCAATTCAAGACAAGATTAGTTTCTTCACATCTCTGCAAAACTCGATCAAGATTGCTCAAAAAATCATCAAAAGAGGATCCATAGACGGAAAAGTTGTCCATGAAAACCTCACAAATCTTTTCAAAAAAATCAGAGAATATAGCCATCATGCATCTTTGAAAGGTAGCAGGTTTATTACATAAACCAAAAGGCATACGTCTATAAGCAAAAGTACCAAAAGGGCATGTAAAAGTAGTCTTTGATTGATCTTTAGCCGACACAGGTATTTGAGAGAAACCAGAATAACCATCTAGAAAGCAATAATGTGTATGTTTGCATAATCTTTCTAGCATTTGATCAATAAAAGGTAAGGGGTAATGATCTTTCTTAGTAGCTTTATTTAATTTGCGGAAATCAATTACCATCCTATAACCTGTGATAATTCTTTGCGGGATCAATTCATCTTTATCATTAGGGACAACAGTAATACCTCCCTTCTTAGGGACACAATGGACAAGACTTACCCACTGACTATCAGCAACGGGATAAATTATACCTGCCTCCAGAAGCTTGAGTATTTCTTTTCTTACCACTTCTTTCATTTTAGGATTCAAACATCGTTGAGGATCACGAACTGGTTTGGCATCCGCTTCCAAATTTATTTTATGCTGACATAGAGTGGGACTAATGCCCTTAAGATCATCAAGAGTATATCCAATAGCGGCACGGTGCTTCTTCAGAGTTTTCAGTAATCTTTCTTCTTCCTGCTCTGAAAGGTTAGCACTAATAATAACATGATATATTTTCTTTTCATCAAGATAAGCATACTTAAGATTATCAGGCAACGGTTTAAGCTCAAACACGGGATCACCCTTGGGTGGAGGAGGATCCCCTAGGATTTCAATAGGCAAATTGTGTTTCAGAATAGGTTCTTGTTTAAAGAATACTTCATCTATTTCCCTTCTTTCATTCATGAACATCTCATTTTCATGGTCTAGCAAATAATGTTCTAAAGGATCACTAGGAGGTACAGCAATAGAAGCAAGACCAATAATTTCATCCTTACTAGGCAATTCTTCCTCACGATGTTGTTTACTAAATTTAGAGAAATTAAACGCATGAACCATATCATCCAAGCCAATAGTAACAACATTCTTTTCGCAGTCTATCTTAGCATTAACAGTATTCAAGAAGGGTCTACCAAAAATAATGGGACAAAAGCTATCTTGTGGAGAACCAAGAACAAGAAAATCAGCGGGATATTTGGTTTTCCCACACAAGACTTCAACATCTCTAACAATTCCCATTGCAGATATAGTATCTCTATTGGCAAGTTTAATTGTAACATCAATATCTTCTAACTCAGCAGGTGCGATATCATGCATAATTTCTTTATATAAGTCAATGGGTATAACACTAGCACTAGAACCCATATCACATAAGCCATGATAACAATGATCTCCTATTTTAACGGAAATAACAGGCACGCCTACCACGGGTCTATGTTTATCTCTATCACAGGGTTTAGCAATTCTAGCAGTTTCACCAGAGAATTCAATGACATGCCCATCAATATTATCAGACAAGAGATCTTTAACAATAGCAATATTAGGTTCTACTTTGACTTGCTCAGGAGGTGTATAAGTTCTAGTATTGCTTTTACGAACAACAGTTGAAGCTTTAGCATGATACTTTACTCTAGCAGGGAAAGGTGGTTTCTCAACATAAGAAGTGGGAACGATAGGATCATTATAAGTGATGGTCTTTTCTTCAACTTTAACAAGTGCAGCTACTTTTACTTCTATGGGAGGATGATATTTAAACCACTTCTCCTTGGGGAGATCAACATAAGTAGCAAAAGATTCACAGAAATAAGCTACTATCTCAGAGTCAAGTCCATATTTAGTGCTAAACTTACAGAAAATATCGGTATCCATAAATGATTTAACACAATCAAACTTAGGTGTCATACCTGACTCCTTACCTTCGTCGAGGTCCCAATCTTCAGAGTTGCGTTTAATTCTATCCAATAAATTCCATCTGAATTCAATAGTTTTCATCATAAAAGAGCCAGCACAAGAAGTATCAAGCATGGTTTGATTATTATGAGAAAGCCGAGCATAAAAACTTTGCATAATTATTTCTCTTGGAAGCTCATGATTGGGGCATGAATATAACATCGATTTAAGCCTCCCCCAAGCTTGAGCGATGCTTTCTCCTTCGCGAGGCCAAAAATTATATATAAAATTGCGATCACGATGAACAAGATGCATAGGGTAATACTTTTGATGAAATTCCAATATCACTCTTTTATAGTTCCATGATCTCGTATCATCACATAGCCTATACCATGTCAATGCGTCTGCCTCCAAAGATAAAGGGAAAGCCTTCTTCTTAACAACATCATCGGGTATACCTGCAAGCTTAAATAATCCACAAATATCATCCACATAGCGTAGATGCTCGTCGGGATGCTTTGTTCCATCTCCTGTAAAAGTATTAGCCAGCAGTTTTTCTATAATACCCGAAGGAAATTCAAAAGGAGTTTCATTTTCAATAGGTTCAGCAGGTTGAGGAGCAACTCTTTGCTCTACTGGACGGGGTGAAGATACCCTGAACAAGCCCCTTAGAGATTCACTTTCCATAGTAACAAGTGACAGAAAATTTCAGCACACTATATAAATTTTTCCTTACCAAATTCCACTTACCAAAGGCGCTACACTCCCCGGAAACGGCGCCAGAAAAGAGTCTTGATGACCCACAAGTTTAGGGGATCTATCATAGTCCTTTCGATAAGTAAGAGTGTCAAACCCAACGAGGAGCAGAAGGAAATGATAAGCGGTTTTCAGCAAGGTATTCTCTGCAAGTACTGAAATAAGTGGTAACAGATAGTTTTGTGATAAGGTAAGTTGTAACGAACAACAAGTAACAAAAGTAAATAAGGTGCAGCAAGGTGGCCCAATCCTTTTTGTAGCAAAGGACAAGCCGGAACAAACTCTTATAATAGGAAAAGCGCTCCCGAGGACACATGGGAATATCGTCAAGCTAGTTTTCATCACGCTCATATGATTCACGTTCGGTACTTTGATAATTTGATATGTGGGTGGAACGGTGCTTGGGTACTGCCCTTACTTGGACAAGCATACCACTTATGATTAACCTCTATTGCAAGCATCCGCAACTACAACAAAAGTATTAAGGTAAACCTAACCATAGCATGAAACATATGGATCCAAATCAGCCCCTTACGAAGCAACACATAAACTAGGGTTTAAGCTTCTGTCACTCTAGCAACCCATCATCTACTTATTACTTCCCAATGCCTTCCTCTAGGCCCAAATAATGGTGAAGTGTTATGTAGTCGATGTTCACATAACACCACTAGAGGCTAGACAACATACATCTTATCAAAATATCGAACGAATACCAAATTCACATGACTACTAATAGCAAGACTTCTCCCTTGTCCTCAGGAACAAACGTAACTACTCACAAAGGATATTCATGTTCATAATCAGAGGGGTAATAATGTGCATATAGGATCTGAACATATGATCTTCCACCAAATAAACCAACTAGTATCAACTACAAGGAGTAATCAACACTACTAGCAACCTACTAGCACCAATCCCGGACTTGGAGACAAGAATTGGATACAAGAGATGAACTAGGGTTTGGAGATGAGATGGTGCTGGTGAAGATGTTGATGGAGATTGCCCTCTCCCGATGAGAGGAGCGCTGGTGATGATGATGACAATGATTTCCCCCTCTCGGAGGGAAGTGTCCCCGGCAGAACAGCTCTGCCGGAGCCCTAGATTGGTTCCGCCAAGGTTCCGCCTTGTGGCGGCGGAGTCTCGTCCCAAAAGGTTGCTTGTTATTTTTTTCTCACCGAAAGAGCTCATATAGGAGAAGATGGGCATCGGAGAGCCACCAGGGGGCCCACGAGGTAGGCGGGCGCCCCCTGGGGGAGGGGGCGCGCCCCCACCCTCGTGAGCAGGGTGTGGGCCCCTGGCCTTCATCTTTGGCGACGATTTTTCTTTATTTATTTTAAGACATTCCGTGGAGTTTCAGGACTTTTGGAGTTGCATAGAATAGGTCTCCAATATTTGCTCCTTTTCCAGCCAGAATTCCAGCTGTCGGCATTCCCCCTCTTCATGGTAAACCTTGTAAAATAAGAGAGAATAGCCATAAGTATTGTGAATAACGTGAAATAACAGCCCATAATGCGATAAATATCGATATAAAAGCATGATGCAAAATGGACGTATCATAAGACAATTATTATCCACTGTCATCGTCCTTATATTTATCAGTGTTGCTATAAGTCATAGTCGATGCTATATAGGTCCGTCGGATCTTACATCAAGATCCGTGCGAAACTTTCTTTTTAGATTTTCTTTTTTCTCTCTTAAATCTCAGTCGAGTGAGACATAGCCACGCCATGAAACAAGGGCTCAGGCACTATTAATGGAGACGTTGGGAGGGAGGTGGCGGCAGATAGAGGTCAAAGGGCTCTCCTCCCTATGAGCACGCACAGGGGTCTGATCGCACGCCTCCCGTACTCAAATAGCTACCCCGCATGGCACCTCCTAGCCAATAAAAAAGGGGTCGCGTGGTGGCACGTAAATGGTAAGTAGAATGCCCACCGTTTTGATAAAACTTGTGTTTCCGATTTGTAACGTGGCAGCACTTGTTCCAAAATGACTTTGTTGATTGTTAATGTGTGCGCCTTCGCAAATTGGACAAATTTTTTACCACAACATGTTGGTGCCATGTCATGACACCATGCCAAGTTTCATGATTTTCTGGCGAGTTTTGGATTTACAGGAATTTTAAATCAAGTTTCTCGATGTTTCCGGCTGAGCCAAGACGCCCAGATGTTTGAATTCCGTTCCTACTTCTTCCATGGGACCTAGAAAATTTCCCAAGTACACATAAATGATTTTCCAACTAACTTTTGCGCACTAGAGCATGCACTTGTACTTGAAATTTTAATTATGTGCATTAAATGCATAGAAAATCAATTAATGTATAAAAAAGGCCAAACGAACCTGGAATAATTCCAAAATTTAGCATGAAACTCCTATTTGGTCTAAGTTACCTGTGTAAAAAAATCAAGGTGGGAGAAGGCAGTGTATGTCATTTCACACACAGAGGTGACACGTTCCCTCTCGGAACCACGGGCCTTCTTGAGAGAAGCTCCGGTGTGCAAGAAGCTTATACCAAAGCTGGTCCTAGTTTGGCCCAAAAATTACCACAACATGTTGGTGCCATGTCATGACACCATGACAAGTTTCATGATTTTCAGGCTTGTTTTTCAACCAACTTTGGTGCACTTGAGCATGTGCTTGTAGTTCAAATTTGAATTATGCCCAATAAATGCCCAAAAATTCAATTAATGTATAAAAAAGGCCGAACGAACCTGGAATAATTCCAAAATTTAGCACGAAACTCCTATTTGGTCTAAGCTTCCTGTGTAAAAAAATCAACGCGGGAGAAGGCAGTGTATGTCGTTTCGCACACGGAGGTGACACGTTCCCTCTCGGAACCACGAGCCTTCTTGAGAGAAGCTCCGGTTTGCAACAAGATTATACCAAAGCTTGTCCCAATTAGGCCAAAAAAATTACCACAGCATGTTGGTGCCATGTCATGACACCATGACAAGTTTCATGATTTTCAGGCGTGTTTTGGATTTACAGGAATTAAAAAAAACCAAGTTTCTCAATATTCCCGGCCGAGCCACGACGCCCAGATGTTGGAATTTCATTCCCATTTCTTGCACGGGACCTAGAAATTCACCCAAGGACACACATGTGATTTTTCAACCACCTTTGGTGCACTAGAGCATGTGCTTGTAGTTCAAATTTGAATTATGCACATTAAATGACCAGAAGTTCAATTAATGTATAAAAAAGGCCAACCAACTCAGAATAATTCCAAATTTTAACATGACACTTATATAGTTCTATGTTGCCTCTGTTATAAATCAAGGAGGGGGAGGAGAGGGAGCGTATGTCGTTTCGCACAAAAAGGTGACACGCCCCCCCACGAGAACCATAAGTCTTCTTGAGAAAAGCTCCGATTTACAAGAAGCTTATACCAAAACTTGTCCAAATGCGGCCAATTTTTTTACCACAACATGTTGGTGCCATGAAATGACACCATGCGAAGTTTCATGATTTTCAGGCGAGTTTTGAATTCATAGGAATTTAAAAACCAAGTTTCTCAATGTTCCCAACCGAGCCACGATGCCCAGATGTTTGAATTTCATTCCCATTCTTGCATGGGACCTGTAAATTCACCCAAGGACACACATGTGATTTTTCAACAAACTTTGGTGCACTGGAGCATGTGCTTGTAGTCCAAATTTTAGTTATGCACATTAAATGCCTAGAAACTCAATTAATGCATAAAAATGCCAAACGAACCCATAATAATTCCAAATTTGAACACGACACTCATGTAGTTGCATGTTCACTGTACATAAATGTTCTAGCAATTCAAACACCATCCTTTCCCTCTGTAACACCATTTTGTCTTTCAAAACATAATGAAAAAATCAGGTATACCACAAACAGTTTACTAGCAAGAATCGTGTGGGATGCGATATAAAATATCTTGGAGCACTGTCTTGTCTGGCTTACGCAGGAAGCTTCATCGTCTACAGTCCACCACCCGCGCTTGAACCACTCTTGTGCGCTAGTTTCTCGCGGTACCGAGTGAAATTTTTCTGCCACCGCAGAAATATCTATCTCCCCGCCCCTCCCTCCCACAAAAAAGCCACCTTTCCACTATTCCTTCTTGCTTTCCAAGTTCAAACCTTCACTGCTGCTTACTGGCAGCTCAACCTCCTCGCTGACGACCCTTCTTCTTGCAGCGCCGCCTCCTCGCCCGCGACCCTTCTTCTTGCAGCACCGCCTCCTCATCGGTGACCCTTCTTCTTGCAACGCCGCCTCCTTGCCACCGACCCTTATTCTTGCTGTGCAGCCTCCTCGCCGCTGACCCTTCTTCTTGCTGCACGGCCTCGTCGATATGGTCAGGTGATAACCCACAAGTATAGGGGATCAAAATAGTTTTCGAGGGTAGAGTATTCAACCCAAATTTGTTGATTCGACACAAGGGGATCAAAAGAATTTTCTCAAGTATTAGCAACTGAGTTGTCAATTCAACCACACCTGAAAGACTTAATATCTGTAGCAAAGTACTTAGTAGCAAAGTAGTATGGAAGTAACGGCAATGGTGGCAAAAGTAATAGTAGAAGTTTTGTAGTAATCGTAACAGTGGTAACAGAGCAAAGATCAATATGAAACGAGCTCGTATGCAATGGATCAATGATGGATAATTATGTCAGATGGCATTCATCATGCAACAATTATAACCTAGGGTGACACAGAACTAGCTCCAATTCATCAATATAATGTAGGCATGTATTCCGAATATAGTCATACGTGCTTATGAAAAAGAACTTGCATGACATCTTTTGTCCTACCCTCCCGTGGCAGCGGGGTCCTAATGGAAATTAAGGGGTATTAAGGCCTCCTTTTAATAGAGTACTGGACCAAAGCATTAGCATTTAGTGAATACATGAACTCCTCCAACTACGGTCATCACCGGGAAGTGTCTCGTTTATTGTCACTTCGGGGTTGCCGGGTCATAACACGTAGTAGGTGACTATAACTTGCAAGATAGGATTAAGAACACAAATATGTTCATGAAAACATAATAGGTTCAGATCTGAAATCATGGCACTCGGGCCCTAGTGACAAGCATTAAGCATAGCAAAGTCATAACAACATCAATCTTAGAACATAGTGGATACTAGGGATCAAACCCTAACAAAACTAACTCGATTACATGGTAAATCTCATCCAACCCATCACCGTCCAGCAAGCCTACGATGGTATTACTCACGCACGGCGGTGAGTGTCGGTGTCAAAACTGGCGGATCTCGGGTAGGGGGCCCCGATCTGTGCGTCTAAGGCTGATGGTAACAGGAGGCAAGGGACACAATGTTTTACCCAGGTTCGGGCCCTCTCGATGGAGGTAAAACCCTACTTCTTCCTTGATTGATATTGATGATATGGGTGTTACAAGAGTTGATCTACCACGAGATCATAGAGGCTAAACTCTAGAAGCTAGCCTATGATGATTATGATTCTGTCTCTAAGGACTAAACCCTTCGGTTTATATAGACACTGGAGAAGGCTAGGGTTTACATGGAGTCGGTTACAAAGAAGGAAATATAATATCCGGATCACCAAGCTTGTCTTCCACGCAAAGGAGAGTCCCATCCGGACATGGTACAAAGTCTTGAGTCTTGTATCTTCACGGTCCAACAGTCCGGCCAAAGTATATAGTCCGGCTGTCCGGATACCCCCTAATCTAGGACTCCCTCAGTAGCCCCTGAACCAGGCTTCAATGACGATGAGTCCGGCGCGTAGTTTGTCTTCAGCATTGCAAGGCCGGTTCCATCTCCGAATACCCCAAGTAATTATCAAACACTTTAAACCGTGTCTGGGTCTGCAAGATGATATTCACATACCACCGTAGAGAGCATAGCACTTCATAAATCTGATCTGCTGGCAATTTTAGACGACGTGACATGACACTATGGTCGAGTCATTATTTGAACCGTTTTCCCACAACCAGCCACATCGCATATTGCGAGGCGGTTTCCTCTGCACGTCTTGCTGAAGCAGAGATCGTGTCCCCTTATTACGGGATTCTCATCAATATGGGTATGGGTAGCCCAAACGCACCGCTAATTGCGGTGAGTGGGGGAACGAGCGGGTTCCACCAAGCAAGTGGGGAGGCGCAAAAGCTTTTACCGCCTCTATAAAGAGATAAGGTCTCTTCCTTTTTACCCACGCCTTTTCCTTCCGCTAGTCCATTCCCCTCTGCTCGAGCCCTAGCGCCCAAGCACTCTCCTTCTCCACCGAAGAGAGGACCTCCGAAGATGTTCGGATCTGGAGCAGGAGGTAAATGGATGGCCTCTACCGTCCAGGAGAGGGATATCAAAAAGCTCCGAGAGGCCGGGTACTTGGCCAAGAAAATCGGCCACCATCTTCCACCGGCGGGACAGATCATCCCCACTCCGGAGCTCCACGAGAGGGTCGTGTCTCTTCCTCATTTCGTCCATGGGCTCGGGTTTCCCCTTCACCCATTTGTTCACGGCGTCATGTATTATTACAGGGTTGATTTTCATGATCTGTCCCCCAATTCTTTCCTTAACATTTCGACGTTCATCGTCGTATGTGAGGCTTTTCTCCGTATTTCGCCCCACTTCGGCTTATGGCTGAAAATCTTCAACGTGAAGCCCAAGGTGGTGAATGGCGAGCACGCCGAATGTGGCGGTGCCATGGTGATCAAGATGCCCAAGGTCGTATGGCCGATGGGCACCTTAAATGATTCCGTCAAGGAGTGGCAGCAACAGTGGTTTTATATCACCGAACCGCATGGTAAAAAGTGGGCTGCTGCTCTCGAATTCAGATCCGGAGCCCCACTGTGGCTCACGTCCTGACCCGAGAAGGGCCTGGACTGGTCCTCATCCGACGAGCTGTCAGTGCTCCAAACGCGCGTTCAGAGCATGGTCGACAAGGACGTCAAAGTCGTCAACATAGTCCAGGTGATGTTAGTTCGCCTGGTTCTCCCTTGCCAGCGTCGAGGCTGCAATTTGTGGGAATACGACCCGGCTGAACACCAGACCCTACGGGAGCTCTCTGGCTCCTCTCACAAGGACATCCGGAAGGTTCTCTTCAAGTCCGGCAAACCATGGCTGGGCTCCGCCGAGGACCGCGGGTATCAACTATGCCGCTCTGCAAGTCCAGTAAGTCATTGCTGTGCTCAGTCCATCCGTGTTTTAGCCGGCATATCCCGAGGGAGGTGCAATAATCCTAGGAATGGACGAAAAAGGTGGAGCGGATACATTGTCCGACCCTACTACCGGAGGAACCGGCCGGACCTCTTCTGACGAAGATGCTGGTCCCAGCGCCTTACGAGGCGCCGAAGAAAGAGGCCTCCAAGAAGATCAAGAAGACTCGGAGTGGCCTTCGTCGTCGTGATGCTTCAGACGCAAAATTTGAGGATTCCAGCAACCATCCTTCCTCCGAAGATGAAGAGGAGGAGGAAGAAGACGAGTCCCCCACAGGGGGAGGGAAGAAAAGGACGGCCTCCTCATCCCTGGAGGCCGAATCGCCAAAGAGGGCGAAAAGTTCCCTCCCCGAGGCGTCCACCACGGCTGCTGATAGCGGCCCGGAGTGGGATCCCAGGGCCCAGCCCCTGGTAAAGTCGTAAGTATACAGAACCCGCACACACCTACATGCCCAAGGTCATTAGGATGTAATAGTTTTAACTATCGCCATATTTTGTACAGCCCGGCGAGGTCCCGCGCCG
The DNA here is from genome assembly GCF_018294505.1 of Triticum aestivum. Classification (NCBI taxonomy): domain Eukaryota; kingdom Viridiplantae; phylum Streptophyta; class Magnoliopsida; order Poales; family Poaceae; genus Triticum; species Triticum aestivum. Next base: position 572,515,593 of record NC_057801.1, read on the forward strand.
GACAGTCCTCATCGGAGGATTCGCTGAGCTCAGATGCCCTGGGGAGCGAGACGCCTCCAGAGGCCCCTTCCCCGAAGCCTAGGCGCGACACCGAGGTGTCGTCTCAGCAGGACCTAGACCAGGGGGGCATATCCCTAGGGCCGGACACACGGGAGCAGCGGTTCCCATGCGTGTCGATGGCGGGGGCGATCTTAGGTTCGGACCACAGCCGGACACGGTCCTAGAGACCTTTAAAGCTTCGGGATCGGGTGAGCAGCCACCTTTGAAGGGAGGAGGCTTGCCTACTCCGCCAGCATCCTCTGTCCAAGCACAGCTACTAGGCGACCTATCGACAATGCTAAGGAGCGCTTCTATCGTCGATGAACATAGTGCCCTCATGGGTGCGGTGATTGAAAAGATTCAGTCCGCTGAGAGCGGACTGAATGAATCCTGCCTTAGTCTTGTAAAGGGCTTTGAGGTATGTTTTTAAGGAACCTTTGGGAGATTTTCATAATATGAGTAGTAGCCCCTAATGCACTGTCCGGCGGAAGAAGGCCGGACAGGGGATCAAAATTCAGTTAATGACGTGTATCCCTTTGTTTGAAAATAGTCGTCGGCAGAGAAGACCGCCGCTCATAGTGCAGAAGTATCCGGACTAAAGCAGCGTCTGGAACGGGCCGAAGAGGAACTTGGCCGCGTGAAGAAGCAGTTGGAGGATAGGCAAGGTATGTTGAAAACCTTTTGCTAAGTAGAGCATGAATTAGAAGTTGTGCCTGATGAAAATATTTGTATTGTATGCTCTAGAGGCAAGTGCCGAAATTGAGGCACTAAAGAAGGCCGTGGACGAAGCCGATAATAAGGCTGCGCCGAACAGGCTCTTCGTGAGAAGCACGAGGCCAGGGTCATTGTCGGTGTACTAAAGTAGGGGTACCTTAGTACCCCGAACTTGTGCACGGGTAGTCGCAGCGTCCCCGCGGCAAGCCTTGCCGGGCGTCCGCCAAGATCCTCCGTCATTTCCTATCTATGCCATTCAAGAACAAAGTGTTTGACTGAGAAGACAAGATCCCGGCAAGAGAAGCTTGCCGGGAAGGACAAGACCCCAGCAAGAGGAGCTTGCCGGGAAGGCCAACCAAGGCATTTCCAAGAGACTTGCCGTGACGCGCCGCGCATCCCGGCAAGACCCGGCGAGCGACAAGCTCGCGGGTGCGACAAAACAGCGACCACGGCAAGGCGCTTGCCGCGGCGAAGCCACCACTCTGCACCCACACTCCAGCGCATCCGACGACGTGTCGCCGCAGGATCGTTCCTGGTGCACGTGGCGGGTAGCTGCGCAGCCAAGCGGTGCGAGGTGGCAAGTGAAGGTGACTGGGAGGCCATCGTGGCGATCGGTGGCGCCCCTAACGGTCGTTTCCTGCACTGTTTGGGCGACCGGACGGGCATTAAATGCCCTTGTCCCCTGCCGTCAGAGTTAGGTAGGGGGGCACTGTTGATAGCGGTTGTACCAACCCCCGTTTTTACTTTTTTACCCCTCTCTCTATGTTGCCACCTGTCGGTGACCCCTTTAGACTATAAAAAGGAGGCCCATGCGCACGTAGAGGGGGTTCGACTCATTCAAAACCACAGCACACTCACGCTTTCAAGCAAGAACAAATAAAAACACAAAGCAGCAGTAGGAGTTTTATCTCTCCGGAGAGCTCCGAAGCTGGGTAAAATCCCTCGCGTGTTTGGCTTCGATCTGCTCTTTGTGTGCCCTCCGCTCCCTGCCGGACCGAAAAGGGGCCCTGCCCCATAGGTGTTCGTTTCCCACGACATCTTTGGCGCGCCAGGTAGGGGGCGTCGAGGTTGTGCGAACCTGATACGGTCTTCACGCGCGCTACACCAACATCTTCATCGACATGCCACCGAAGAAGAAAGCTTCGGAGGTGGCCGCTCCGTCCACGTCGATCCTGCCGCCGGAGCAAACGGGCGGTGGGGTAGACGCCGACGGAGGAACGGGTGTCGACGGGAGGACTCACACCATCACCAGGTCCAAGGACAAGACCCCTCAAGCTTCGGCGTCCGTACACGCGCCGCACCCCTCTCAGGAGGTGCGGGATCAACAACGCCATGGTGCCCCTGGCACCGTGCTCGCGTTGGAACAAGGCCAGGCCGGCGGATCACGGGACGCTCAAGGCCAACGTGCACGTCAACACGTCGGCACAAGCGCAGCACGGTCGCCTGGACGGGATGCTGCTCCTTCTAACGTTGTTAGAAGTTCGAGCATATCCCGCTCCTCGCGCCGTTTGCCCCCACCGCCGAAGACTTCAGAGGAAGCGTTGGCACGAGCCCAACTGCTACTAGACTACCCTCCAGCGCCGGACAAGATTGACGACTGGAGGGCCACAATTCAGAGCCTCATCGGCTTCGCCAACGGCGACAAGCCCCAGCAACCGAGTACATCGAAGCCCCGGCAAGACGCCCGAGCGCAAGCCGACGCCGAGAAGACCGCTGGGGGTGCCACTACCATGCATTCCCCGCCCTGAAGGCCAAGATCGCCGACTCACCGGGCCAACCTCGACACCGACTCCACTGCGTCGTCGGACCCGCGAGCTCGCCGCAATCAACGCCAAGTTCTCCAAGAACGAAGACAAGACGACGCTCGTACTCGTATCAAGCGTCGAAGAGAAGCGCGACGTCAGTCTGACCAGCGTGCTGGGCCCACTGTTGATATGCATGCGCCAGGGGAACCAGGCGACTTGCCGTACGCGGCAGGTTGCCCTGCGTTCACTCGTGAGCTGCGGCAGGTCCAGTGTCCCAGTACCAAGAACTTCAAGCCAGACGTACCTGAGAAGTATGATGGCAGGATACATCCGTCAGAGTTCCTCAGCGTCTACACCATAGCGGTGCAGGCTGCCGGGGGGCGCGACGAGAAGATCCTCGCCAACTACTTCCCGCTGGTGCTCAAGCCCAACGTCAGATCTTGGCTCATGCACTTGACGGACAACTCCATCTCTTCGTCGGCGGACCTGTGCCATCAGTTTGTCGGCGCCTTCACAGGCGGCTACAAGCCCCATGGCCAGGAGAGCGACCTTCATCTACTCGCCCAGAAAGAAGGAGAACCCCTGCGCAAGTACATACAGAGATTCAGCCAGGTGCAGCGCAACATCCCAGACGTCCACCCCGCCGCGGTTATCAGCGCGTTTCATCAGAATGTGCGTAACCGCAGGATGAGGGAGGAGATGGCGATGTGCAAGATCAGAGATGTCAGCGAGCTATATGCTCTGGCCGACAAGTGTGCATGGGCTGAAGAGGGGAGGAAACTCCCCGGAGAGAATGTAGGAGCAGAAGGATCTGACAGTGAGGACGCCCCTCCGGCAAAGAAGAACCGGAGGCGGAATAACAGAAAGAGGAAGGCTAAGGATGTGCTAGCTGTCGAGCAGTCCGGCAACGGAGGCGGCGCCGAGAAGGCCAAAGCTGGTAACTCTGGCGAGGCTATGGTGGCCGCCGACAAGCAGGACGGCTCCGGCAAGCAGTATTGCAAGATCCACCGCACCAAGGGCCACGATCTCCAGACCTGCAAGAAGGTTGAGCATCTTGTTGAGCTACAGAAAGCTGAATACAAGCGCCGCGACAAGGAGAAGGCCCAGGAGGGTGGCGGAGGATCCGGCAAGAAGCGTCCCGCCCGGGGAGGGCGCCGCGGCAAGGCAAAGCAGCGACAAGGAGACATGCCTCCCCGTGGCCGCGACAAGGACGAAGACGAAGATGAAGACGATGAGATGGAGGAGGATGAGACCGACGAGCAGGAGTTTCAGAAGGCAACAGAGGTTTTGTGCATTGACGGCGGTGCTTCTCTGCACACCTCGCACCGCCAACTCAAACAGTGGGTGCAGGAAGTAAATGCAGCAGAACCATCAGCTGAATCACGCAAGCCCCTGAAGTGGTCCGGCACACCCATCATCTTTGATGTTGAGGATCACCCTGATCGCATCACTGCGGTCGGGTGCTTGCCGATGTTGGTTTCGCCAACCATCCGCAACCTCAAGGTCACAAAGATGTTGGTTGATGGCGGGGCCAGCCTAAATCTGATTTCCTCCGCGGTGCTCAAGAAGCTCCAGATCCCTGACAGCGAGCTCGAAGAGACTGGTACCTTTCAAGGAATTAACCCGGGAAGGAGCAAGCCGAAGGGGAAGATCACACTGCCAGTCACATTTGGCAGTGAGCTGAATTTCAGGACAGAGAGAGTCACATTTGACGTCGCTGATTTCCCATTGCCCTACAATGGGATACTTGGCCGTCCAGCGCTTGCCAAGTTCATGGCAGCCTCTCACTACGCCTACAATGTGCTCAAGATGCCCGGTTCGATAAGTGTCATTTCTGTCCCCGGCGACAAGAAAGATGCACTTATCTGTACCGACAAGATCTACCGGGAAGCAGCAGCCGCAGCAGAACGCAAACCACTTGCCGCTGAAGCTCCCGGGGGGAAGAAGAAGACCAAGTCCGGCAAGAGTAGCTCTGATGCCCACTCCGGCAAGCACACCTCTTCGGAGTGCTACGCTACCGTCGAGGACGCACCATCGAGCTCCACCGGCAAGTGCAAGAAGGCGAAGACAACATCACCAGAGACCAGGAAAGTGGCCGCCAAGGAGGACGGCACTGGTGGTACCTTCACCATCAGTGCCACGCTTGATCCTAAATAGGAAAGCGCGCTCGTTGCTTTCCTGCGGGCGAATGTCGACGTGTTTGCATGGCAACCGTCTGACATCCCCAGTGTTCCCAGGAAAGTAATTGAGCACCACCTTGCCGTCTGTCCTCACGCGCGGCCCGTCAAGCAAAGAGTTAGGAAGCAAGCAGTGGAACGCTAAGAGTTCATTGCAGAAGAGATCAAGAAGTTGGAAGCAGCAGGCCTTGTCCGAGGAGTACTCCATCCAACGTGGTTGGCCAATCCAGTAGTCGTGCGCAAGGCGAACGGGAAGTGGAGGCTTTGTATTGACTTCACTGATGTTAATAAAGCTTGTCCCAAAGATCCATTTCCCTTGCCGCGCATTGACCAGATTGTCGACTCCACGGCAGGATGTGATCTGCTTTCATTCCTTGATGCATACTCAGGATATCATCAGATCTTCATGGCAGAAGAGGATGAAGAGAAAACCGCATTCATTACTCCATGTGGCACGTACTGCTTTGTGTGAATGCCTTTCGGACTAAAGAATGCTGGTTCGACGTTTGCAAGAGTGGTCAGTCATGCTTTTGAGCCACAGCTGCACAGAAATGTAGAAGCTTACATGGATGACATAGTGGTCAAAAGCAAAGACAGGGCTACTTTGATCCAAGATTTGGACGAGACTTTTGCAAATCTGCGCAAGATCAATCTCAAGTTGAACCCCAAGAAGTGCGTGTTTGGAGTTCCTTCCGGCAAGCTTCTCGGGTTCTTTGTGTCCCAGAGGGGGATTGAAGCCAACCCCGACAAGATCAAGGCCATTGAGCAGATCGAAGCACCGAAGCGCGTCAAGGATGTGCGGAGGCTTGCCGGCTGTGTAGCTGCTCTCAGTAGGTTCATCTCTAAGTCCACGGAGCGCGCCCTGCCGTTTTTCAAAATCTTGAAAAAGGCAGGTCCAATGAAATGGACTCCGGAAGCGGAGGCCGCGCTCCAGGATTTGAAGAGGTACCTGTCCACCACTCCTACACTTGTCGCACCTAAGCCACAAGAAAAGTTGTTGCTGTATCTAGCAGCAACCAATCAAGTGGTTAGTGCTGCGTTAGTGGCGGAGAGGGAGGCGGACGATGAGCCAGTGGCCGCGGCAAGCGCATCCAACGACAAGCAGGGGGCTTCTCTGACAAGCTCTGGTCCCGACAAGGATGAATCAGCTCAGCCACAGGAGGATAAACAAAAGAAGATGGTGCAGCGCCCAGTTTATTTTGTCAGTTCCCTTCTGCAGGGGGCTAGATCAAGATACTCTGGAGTGCAGAAGTTGCTTTTCGGCCTTCTCATGGCCTCGAGGAAGCTGCGCCATTACTTTCAAGCACATGAGATCACAGTCATCACTCGCTTTCCGTTGAAGAGGATATTGCAGAATCCAGAGGCAACGGGCAGGATTGTCGAGTGGGCACTGGAATTGTCAAGCTTTGGCCTTAAGTTTGAGAGTACCTCAACTATCCAGAGCCGGACATTGGCAGAATTCATAGCAGAATGGACGCCAACACCTGATGAAGAAACTCCGGAGACGAGCATCCCCGTCAAGGAGGCAAGCAAAGAATGGATCATGTACTTTGACGGTGCCTTCTCGCTGCAAGGCGCCGGTGCGGGTGTGTTACTCGTCACACCCACCGGAGAGCACCTCAAGTATGTGGTCCAGATGCACTTTCCCAAGGAGCAAGCAACGAACAATACTGCAGAGTATGAAGGATTGCTTGCCGGACTCAGGATCGCAGCAGAGCTTGTGATCAAGAAACTCATTGTCAGAGGTGACTCGCAGCTTGTCGTCCGTCAAGTAAACAAGGATTATCAGAGTCCGTTGATGGAAGCTTATATTGATGAAGTGAGAAAGCTAGAAGAGCATTTTGACGGCCTGCAGATGGAACATGTTCCGAGAGCTCAGAACGACATTGCAGATGGCCTGTCAAAATGCGCTGCACTCAAGTTGCCTGTGGAACCAGGGATCTTTGTGCTCAAGCTGACTCAACCATCTGTGACACCATCAACCGAGCAAAGCAAGAAGAGGAAGTTGGTTGCTGGCGACTACTTTCCGGCAGAGCTCCCCGAAGCCGCCGCCAAGAAGGTCCCCAGGATCAACACAAAAAGTGCTGAGGGGCAGTCTGCTCCGACAAGCCCTAGGGTTTGTTTCGTCGAAGCAGACGCTCCCGACAAGTTGTGTCCCGACACGCTTGCCGGGGAGCATCATGCTCCGGCTGAATCACAGAGTCTTGCCGTGGAAGCAGATGTTCCCGCAGCAGCATTTGCGCCTTTAGTCCTTGCCGTCGAGCCACAAGCTCCGGCATGGGCACAGCAAATCGTCCATTTCCTTCAAACAGGAGAACTTCCCGAAGAGCAAGAAGAAGCAGAGAAAGTAGCCTGGCAATCAAGTATGTACCAGTTTGTCGATGACATACTGTACAGAAGAAGATTCAACGGAGTGAAATTAAAGTGCATTTCCCGGGAAGAAGGACAGGAGCTGTTGGCGGAGATACATGGAGGCATATGTGGTCACCACATTGGCGCAAGAGCACTTGCCGGCAAAGCCTTCCGGCAAGGCTTCTTTTGGCCGACAGCCCTCCAGGATGCAACTGCACAAGTAACCAAGTGTGAAGCGTGCCAGTTCCACTCCAAGCAGATACACCAGCCAGCTCAAGCTCTCCAAACAATCCCTTTATCCTGGCCATTTTCGGTCTGGGGGATCGACATCCTCGGCCCCTTTCCCCGAGCTGTCGGGGGCTTTGAGTACTTGTACGTGGTGATCGACAAGTTCACAAAGTGGCCAGAGGTGGAAGCAGTGAGGAAGGTGACAGCACATTCAGCAGTCAAGTTCTTCAGGTCAATTGTTTGCCATTTCGGAGTCCCTAACAGGATTATCACCGACAATGGCACACAATTCATGAGCCGCACCTTCATGCAGTACGTCCAAGATCTTGGCGCCAAGATCTGCTTCGCCTCTGTTGCTCACCCGAGAAGCAACGGCCTGGCGGAGAGGGCAAACGCTGAAGTGCTGCGCGGGCTCAAGACCAGAACTTTCGACAGGCTGCACAAGTGCGGAAGAAATTGGATCGAGGAGCTGCCGGTGGTTCTTTGGTCGATCAGGACGACGCCAAATCGAGCCACCGGCCAGACACCTTTTGCTCTCGTCTATGGAGCAGAGGCAGTTCTCCCCACGGAACTCGTACACGGATCGCCTCGAGTGCTCGCTTATGATGAGCTTGAGCAAGAGCAGCTGCGCCAAGATGACGCGCTGCTCCTCGAGGAAGATCGTCTTCAGGCTGCTGTTCGAGCTGCTCGCTACCAGCAAGCTTTGCATTGCTACCATAGCCGCAAAGTTAATGCCAGAAGCTTCGAGGAAGGCGACCTTGTTCTTCGGCGCGTTCAATCCGCCAAGAATTCCAACAAGTTGACGCCAAAGTGGGAAGGCCCTTATCGGGTGAAGCGAGTCACTAGGCCTGGCGCTGTCCGCCTTGAGACCGAAGATGGCTTTCCGGTGAGCAACTCCTGGAACATAGAGCATCTTCGCAAGTTTTACCCATAAGGCGCGGTTGCCGGAACCCGTTCCGGCAACCACCTTTTGTACAAGCCTTGCCGCTGTTGCATGTAACCCTTTGTACAAAGCTGGGCGCAGACCCCGTGCATAAATAAAGATCATATGCTATGCAAAGGTTGTCAAATTTCGTGCTTTTTTCTTTTTCGCATGAATAAACTAACATTTTGCACAACACTAGCCCCCGGTAAGCAATAACGAGCCTCAAGGCGCCATATTTTTATTTTCTCTTCTTTCTTTT